>NC_074680.1:39234267-39303413 GCF_029448725.1 Salvelinus fontinalis
TTCCTGTTGTCTACTATTTTTATCTATCACTTTAAAGTGTGGAATTACCCTCAAACTTTACAAACACGGATATAAGGTAAGGCTGTAATCCATTTAAATATAGCATACTGTACATCCTGTTAAGATAGATATATTTGTGTAGTTAACTAGCATTACACTAAGTTCTTTGGTCAATACAGTAACATTGATGATGTTGTGATTTATCCGAGCAGTCTCTTGGCGGATGTTAGAGAGGAACCATTTTGTTTTGGTCTCGCCCTCTTTGCTCAGACGAGCGATTGGTCCTCCCTAACTGGGGCTCTGATTGGATGCTGCCCTGCCCTCTGATTTCCATGTTGTATCATTTGGGTTCGAAAGTTGCTCCGCTCTTAACCTCATGTACCGATGTTAGGGACTTCTGCCATCTTTATGATGTCTCTCATTAAAATTAACTGTCTGGCTGTAAAAAAATGATTTCCTTTTAATGCTGCCTTCTGGATTCTCTTATGCACTTCAGATCTCAGATGAGGAATAACTAATGGAGCCCAACTCCTTCCTCTCTCTCTCTCTCTCTCACACTCTCTCTCTCTCTCTCTCTCTCTCTCTCTCTCTTTCTCTCTCTCTTTCCCGCTCTCTCTCTCTCTCTCTCTCTCTCTCTCTCTCACTCTCTCTCTCTCTCTTTCCCTCACTCTCTCTCTTTCCCTCACTTTCTCTCTCTTTCCCTCTCTCTCTCCCTCTCTCTCTCTCTCTCGCTCTCTCGCGCTCTCTCTCTCTCTCTCTTTCTCTCTCTCTCCCACTCTCTCTCTCTCTCTCTCTCTATCTCTCTCTCGCTCTCTCTCTCTCTTTCCCTCACTCTCTCTCTTTCCCTCAC
Source organism: Salvelinus fontinalis (assembly GCF_029448725.1). Lineage (NCBI taxonomy): Eukaryota > Metazoa > Chordata > Actinopteri > Salmoniformes > Salmonidae > Salvelinus > Salvelinus fontinalis. The sequence continues at coordinate 39,235,118 of NC_074680.1, forward strand.
TTTCTCTCTCTTTCCCTCTCTCTCCCTCTCTCTCTCTCGCTCTCTCGCTCTCTCTCTCTTTCCTTCTCTCTCTCTCTCTTTCCCTCACTCTCTTTCCACCACTCATTTACTGTTTTTTCGCGTCTTTTGCATTTTCCCTGCTTTCTGTCAGGGCGCTTTACGCTCTGTCATGCAGGAAGGTGAAAGCAAACAGACTCAGACTCGCTCTATAGTGACCTGTTGACATAGATACCAACAAACAATCACAATCTGACACTAAGCTATTAAAACATTTACCATGGAGCACATTAAGTATTTTCTAATCGTAGATGTACTAAATAACAGATTTGTTTGAGGGCTCTGGAAATATTTACATAATAATTCCATAGTATTTATTATTTACAATGACATTTTGGATAGAAGGGATTTAAAGTGTTAAATGTAATTTGTGGGAGAGACTGCCTCCTTTCCTCTCCTCCGCTCTCATCCCTCCCCTCCTTCCCTCCTCTCCTCTTCTCCTCTCTTCCTCCCCTATCCTCTCCTTCCTCCCCTCCCCTCCCTTCCCTTCCCTCCTCTCCTCTTCTACTCTCTTCCTCCCCTATCCTCTCCTCCCTCCCCTCCCCTCCTCTTCTACTCTCTTCCTCCCCTATCCTCTCCTCCCTCCTCTCCTCTTCTACTCTCTTCCTCCCCTATCCTCTCCTCCCTCCCCTCCTCTTCTACTCTCTTCCTCCCCTATCCTCTCCTCCCTCCTCTCCTCTCCTCTCCTGTCACACAGGGAATACCCAACACAATTTAACAAGGCCAATTTTAAAAGACTCCTTTTAAAGCAGGCCCATCAAACCTCTTGCCTTTTGATCAACTCAATAACCCCTGCCCCTTCCCATCGGCACTTCTTTTAAACCATCATTATTGTATGTGTGCGTGTATGTTGGTCCCTGAGCCCAGGACCCCATTACCTCTGGGGTCTGTTGGGGGACACTGCCCCTGGCCCCTGGTCCCTGGTGCTCTGTTTGGCCCTGCTGCTGCTCCGGTCTATAAAACCACAAAGCCAGGGGTCGTTGTACCGCACTGTACCCCTCTACCCCACTCGTAATTTATGCCTGCCCATACCATAACCCCACCGCCACCATGGGGCACTCTGTTCACAACGTTGACATCAGCAAACCGCTCGCCCACGTGGTGCCATACACGTTGTCTGCCATCTGCCCAGTACAGTTGAAACCGGGATTCAACTGTGAAGAGCACACTTCTCCAGCGTGCCAGTGGCCATCAAAGGTGAGCAATTGCCCACTAAAGTTGGTTACGACGCCGAACTGCAGTCAGGACGAGTACACAGATTTAACTTCCCTGAGATGGTTTCTGACAGTTTGTGCAGAAATTATTCGGTTGTGCAAACCCACAGTTTCATCAGCTGTCCGGGTGGCTGGTTACAGACGAACCCGCATGTGAAAAAAGCCAGATTTGGAGGTCCTGGGGTGGCATGGTTACACGTGGTCTGCATTTGTGAGGCCAGTTGGACCAACTGTAAAAAAAAAATCTCTAAAATGACGTTGGGGCTTATGGTAGAGAAACTTCCGTTGGACATTCCTGCAGTCAGCATGTCAGTTTCACGCGCTCTCAAAACTTGACACATCTGTGGCATTGTGTTGTGTGACAAAAATAATGAAATATTGATGTAATAAATGTATCACTAGCCACTTTAAACAATGCCACTTTACATAATGTTTACATACCCTACATTACTCATTTCATATGTATATGTATATACTGTAATCTATATCATCTACTGCATCTTGCCTATGCCGTTCGGCCATCGCTCATTCATATACCTTTATGTACATATTCTTATTCATTCCTTTACACTTGTGTGTATAAGGTAGTTGTTGTGAAATTGTTAGATTACTTGTTGGATATTACTGCATGGTCGGAACTAGAAGCACAAGCATTTCGCTACACTCGCATTAACATCTGCTAACCATGTGTATGTGACAAACAAAATTTGATTTGATTTGAAATGCACATTTTAGAGTGGTCTTTTATTTGCCCCTGCACAAGGTACACCTGTGTAATGATCATGCTGTTTAATCAGCTTCTTGATATGCCACACCTGTCAAGTGGATGGATTATATTGGCGAAGGAGAAATTATCTCGAACAGGGATGTAAACAAAATTGGACACAAAATTGGAGAGAAATAATATTTTTGTGTCTTTGGAACATTTCTGGTATCTTTTATTTCAGCTCATGAAACATGGGACCAACACCTTATTTATATTTTTGTTCAGTATAGTTCACTATAAAGGGACTCGGGTGCCATTTGTATGGCAGCATAGGATCTAGGATCTGTGTCTTTTAAAGGGAGGAGGTTGAGGTCAGGTGGTTGGGCTGGAGAGGGAGAGGCTTATTTACCCCTGAGTGCTAGTCTCCAATCTCTGGGCTAACAGAATCAACAACCTGCCCTTCACCCCCCTCACCTCCCTCACCCCCTCTCCTGGTTGGCCTCATGGTGCAGCTCCTAGGGCCTGTAAAGCTGGGCCAAGGCCACAGAGAATGTGTCGGGGGGATCCTTGATGGTAGAGTGTTCACAACTGTCAAAGCAGGGGAGAGGAGGGGAGTGGAGTGGGGAAGTGACAGTGAATGAACTCGCACATCTCATCACCTCAGAGTATATCTCATCCGCTTCGGGCGAGGGATGAGTAGAGGGATGAAGAGAGGAGAGAGAGAGGGATGCTTGGAGTGGGATGTTTCAAAGAAGCCCCTGGGCTTTCCTCTGGTTCCTGTCCTTTCTGCCTGTCTGTCGGTCCGTCTGTCTGTCTAGCTGAGTTTACAACGGCAGGATGGATGCTGCTGGCTCCAAGGATCCAAGGACGAGAGGATCCACCAAAGCGCTCAGTGTTCGTCTGCCTCACATTAACACTGGATTCTTCTTGTCTACTCTACAGAAGCCCTGCCTTGCCAAACTGGATATTCTCATTCAGGGAAAACTATGATAATCATAATTAGTATGTTCTATTTCAGCTCCTCATCACATTAATTGTGAAAGGCAAGTCAACACTAGTCTAGTAGCAAGACAGTAGTCACACCAAGACCCCTAAGGCCTGATGCTTCCTATTCCTCCAGGCCCACGGGCCTCCTCTCCTCCTCCTCCTACTCCTCCACCTCTCTACTGGAGACTTGAGGCTTCTGACTCGTCCTCCTCATCCTCCTCTCCACTCTAAGTTTCAGGCTTTCTTCTCCTCCAGGGCCATGGCCTCCTCTCTCTGGTCATCCTCCCCATTATCTCTCTGGTCGTCCTCCCCATTATCTCTATCTGGATGTCCTCCCCATTATCTCTCTGGTCGTCCTCCCCATTATCTCTCTCTGGATGTCCTCCCCATTATCTCTATCTGGTCGTCCTCCCCATTATCTCTCTCTGGTTGTCCTCCCCATTATCTCTCTCTGGTCATCCTCCCCATTATTTCTCTGGTCGTCCTCCCCATTATCTCTCTCTCCCTGGGCCTAGCTGTTTGGTCCTGTATTTTATGGCAGGGTAGAGAAGGGCCATGAGGAAATGAGGTGACCCCAAGGTCAGTAGTGGGGTCAGGGGGCTGAGACCGGATCATGGCCCTGCTGCACTGCCACCTCCACCCTTTACCTCTCTCCATCTTTGTCCATCTCCCTCTCTCTCTTTCTCTCTCTCTCTCTCTCTCTCTCTCACTCTCCACCTCTCTCTCACTCCACCTCTGTCTCTCTGTGTATGTCTCCCTCACTCCACCTCTCTCACTCTCTGTATGTCTCCCCCCCCCCCCGACCCTGAGCCGAACTAGCCAAGAGAGAGAGTCACAGTAGCAATATTGGTGGTCCGTTGCCAAGGGAAAAGGGCAACCAGTGGAACACAAACAGCATTGTAAATACAACCTATATTTATCTGTTTATTAATTTTAACATGCACATTGTAACAACACTTTACATAGCCAATAACATAATATTTGAAATGTCTTTTAAAACATTTGTGAGTGTAATATTTACTAATGTTTGCCTTGTTTATTTCCCTTTTTGTTTATTGTCTACTCCATTTGCTTTGGCAATGTAAACATATGTTTCCCATGCCAATAAAGCCCTATGAATTGAATTGAGAGAGAGTGACAGAGAGAGAGCGAGAGAGAGAGAGAGCGAGAGAGCGAGAGACCGGCGGCTACTAAAGGACAGGACCCCTTCAAGACTTGACCCTGGGCTCATATGCCTTTAATTAAGCTCCATTTGAATTTGTTTACAAGTCCCACTGGTCTTAAATCTTCCGGGTCTGTGCCCCCACCCTACAGTACCCCAATTCCCCCTTCCACCTCTCCAACACCCCCTTCCTCCCTCTCATAGTCCCCCTTCCACCTATTCTTTTCTTCTTGTCTTTAATATGGTGTTGGACGTCTCTGTATTACTCTGTTTTAAATGGGACTCAGCCACGGGTTACAAGCTATTGGGGAATTCACCAAATAGGATTTTGGGGACACCCCCTGTAAGATGTGTTGGCGATATAAAAGGTATTTCACTTTACTAAACCTCACTCTCCTCTCCCCCTTCTCCTACCTCCTCTTCCTCCCCTGCCCCGTCCCTCCCCTGTCCTCCCCTCTTCTCCCCCTCATCCCTCTCTCCTCATCCTACTAAACCTCACCCCCTTCCCTCCCCGTTAGGACCCGGGGCCCTTTATGGCCCCATCAGGCACCCGCCTGGACGACTAACTGCTGACCGATTGACCTGCTAGTCAGAGCCATATGAGGAGAGAATCTTTATCTTCTTCTCTCTCCTTGTCCCGTCCCTTTTCTCTTTCCCTCCCAGACTCTTCTGTCTCTTGTCTATTTCTTTCCTGTATCTTCCAGTTGTCTGTTTGTTCAGGGGAATGTTTAGGGGTGCTTTCCTGTGTCTTCCTGTGTCTGTTTGTTCGTTGAAATGTTCCGGGATGCTTTTTTTAACTTAATGTGCTGATTGGTGATTCTGTTTGCTGCGCCATCCTTTTCAAATCCCTTTAAAGCATCCCAACCTTCTCTTCCCCAAATGCATAACCCTTCCTAACCATCCTCTCACCAATAACCCAGGTTTCATGGCCCTCAACCTACTCCTGTTCTCAGCTCTCATGCCCAAACTCGCCAATGCTCTGCAGCCTCAGCCACCCACTTACCATCAGCCATCCCCTTACCATCAGCCATCCCCTTACCAGAACCCCTCTATAACCTCTCACCTCCACCAGTTGTATCATGTAAACCATTTACACAGGCATCTTTATTAAAGGTTAGCAGCATGTTTCGTACAACACAACATCCCATCAACTGCTTCTATCATATTAAAACATTTACACGTAACCCAGGAGCTGTTACAATGCTTCCTACTAGTGTGTTAGCAGAGTTCACCGCTAGCTGCATAAAGCCTGGTCCTGGGGAGTTTGGGAGCTAATTGGAAACTGTCTGGGTTAAGTAAATGTTAGACTTCTGCTCTGGGCTGGAGAGACCTCAGGTTAGGCAGGGAGGAAGAGGGAAGGAGAGGGGGAGGAGGAGGAAATGGGTAATATGATACATTTACACAATGATGATGTCCCTCTAAATTGTATGTACCACATGCCTGTAGTCAACATTACAAGACGAGAGTTTCTCAAAGAACAGCCTTATCCTCAGTGGGATAACATATCCTCATTGGGATAACATATCCTCATTGGGATAACTTATTCTCAGTGGGATAACATATCCTCATTGGGATAACTTATTCTCAGTGGGATAACATATCCTCATTGGGATAACTTATTCTCAGTGGGATAACATATCCTCATTGGGATAACATATCCTCATTGGGATAACTTATTCTCAGTGGGATAACATATCCTCATTGGGATAACATATCCTCATTGGGATAACATATCCTCAGTGGGATAACATATCCTCATTGGGACAACATATCCTCATTGGGATAACATATCCTCATTGGGATAATGTATCCTCATTTGAGATTACTTATCCTCATTTGAGATTACTTATCCTAATTTGGATAACATATCCTCACTTGGATAGCATATCCTCAGTGGGATAACATATCCTCATTGGGACAACATATCCTCATTGGGATAACATATCCTCATTGGGACAACATATCCTCATTGGGACAACATATCCTCATTGGGACAACATATCCTCATTGGGACAACATATCCTCATTGGGATAACATATCCTCATTGGGATAATGTATCCTCATTTGAGATTACTTATCCTCATTTGAGAATACTTATCCTAATTTGGATAACATATCCTCACTTGGATAGCATATCCTCAGTGGGATAACATATCCTCACTTGGATAGCATATCCTCAGTGGGATAACATATCCTCATTGGGACAACATATCCTCATTGGGATAACATATCCTCATTGGGACAACATATCCTCATTGGGATACCATATCCTCATTGGGACAACATATCCTCATTGGGATAACATATCCTCATTGGGATAAAAAAAAAACGTTTGCTTATGTGTACAACATATTTTCCATGCATTTAACAGAAATCCCTAGATTTACCATAGCTGTGTTAGAGGTTTGTAGTGTATAATGTGTTTGTTATAATAAGATGTACCTTCTGTCCGGTTTCAGATCCAGAGAGGCACCAGTGACCCACACAGCTACAAGAGTCTCGTTGACTGCTTCAGAACCATCTCCCACAATGAACGGTGAGTGTCTGCTAGCCAGTACATGTTGCCGTTTTAACCTTGATACAATAGCACACAGTTACAGTATTCAGCACTGCTCAGGCATTCAATGTACACCCCCATGTTTCCTGTCTGAAACAGGTGTGTGTTCCTGTGTCATTTAGTGTGTAGGGTTTATTCAATTATGGGTCGGGACACAATATGGGCCCTGGGCATATGAGAGGTGGGTTCGCGAGTTATCATCGCACACTAGTTCATCTTAATTTGGGTCGTTAGATGGCGATTTGGATCACGAGAGGATGGTCAATTTCTCATTTGGGTCTGGAGCTGGAAAAGCTTAACAACCAGGTGTAGAGAAAGGCAAAGTGCACAGATTTGACTGAGAAGATGGTGACCGTAGTATAAAATGATTTTTATCGGTTTTCAATCCGTTTTTTTGTCTGTATTCTGAATTCCCTGTTCATTAGGGAAGTTAGGGAAGTTAGCCAACATCTTGTTCTATCTTTAACACATAGCTAAGTGAATGCTCTGTATTAAGCTCCTTGTGCTCTTTTGCACCGTTTTCAGTAAGAATAACTCACTCTGAGTCAATCTAGCTAGATAGAAAGAATAAAAGGAATGGGACTTATTTTTTTTTTTGTATTGTGCTTCTTAACACCCGCACGCTTAACCCGGAAGCCAGCCGCACCAATGTGTTGGAGGAAACACCATTCAACTGTCGACCGAGGTCAGCCTGCAGGTGTCCGGGTCGCCACAAGGAGTCGCTAGAGCGCAATGAGCCAAGTAAAGCCCCCCCCGGCCAAACCCTCCCCTAACACTGGGCCAATTGTACACCACCCTATGGGACTCTGATCGCGGCCGGTTGTGATACAGCCCGGGATCTAACCTGGGTCTGTAGTGACACCTCTAGCACTAACTCTAACGTTCACTCACTCCCTCCATCCCTCTGGTTCAGTACTGTGGCTCTGTGACAGGCCTGTGAGACAGGGACATTGTGCAGAGCCAGGTGAAAGTAAGTGCCTGTTTATGGACAGACGAAAGCTTTATAGTGGATATAACATTTATCTGCTGGGAGGTGTGAGTGAACGTGTGCTAAGAGAGGCCGACTGGCGTCTGTGTGCATTTGTGTGTCTGTGTATATGTGCTGAGATCGGCTGGCTGGTGACAGTTGGGGTATTCCTTTGCTGGCTACCAGCCCACAAAGCCTGTGTGTGTGTGTGTGTGTGTGTGTGTGTGTGTGTGTGTGTGTGTATGTGTGTGTGTGTGTGTGTGTGTGTGTGTGTGTGTGTGTGTGTGTGTGTGTGTGTGTGTGTGTGTGTGTGTGTGTGTGTGTGTGTGTGTGTGTGTGTCATGACTTCCGCCGAAGTCGGTCCCTCTACTTGTTCGTTCGGCGGTCGACGTCACCGACCTTCTAGCCATCGCTGATCCACTTTTCATTTTCCATTGGTTTTGTCTTGTCTTCCATCACACCTGGTTCCAATTCCATCAATTACATGTTGTGTATTTAACCCTCTGATCTCCCCCATGTCCTTGTCGGTAATTGTTTCTTCTAGTGCTTATGCACGGTATGCTGGTATTTACCGGGTTTTGATTGACCCATATATTGTATTGTTCTGTTGACGGTGGTTTATGGATATTAAACGACACCGTTGTAAATCAGTTTTGGCTCTCCTGTGCCTGACTTCTCTACCGCCAGTACGCACCTCACTACAGTGTGGGTGCGTGCATTTGAATATCTGTCTACTGTCTATGCGTAGGTGTGTATGCGTGTTAGGATTTACCTGTAAGGGAGAGGATAATGTTGTTGAACCTCTGTGGAACCTAGATCATAAAAAACAGACAGACAAACCAACTGCCAACAATGACAAATACTGAAATATTATTCTGTGTTGTTTTTGCCAACAATGACAAATACTGAAATATTATTCTGTGTTGTTATTGCCAACAATGACAAATACTGAAATATTATTCTGTGTTGTTATTGCCAACAATGACAAATACTGACATTTTATTCTGTGTTGTTATTGCCAACAATGACAAATACTGAAATATTATTCTGTGTTGTTATTGCCAACAATGACAAATACTGAAATATTATTCTGTGTTGTTATTGCCAACAATGACAAATACTGACATTTTATTCTGTGTTATTGCCAACAATGACAAATACTGAAATATTATTCTGTGTTGTTATTGCCAACAATGACAAATACTGAAATGTTATTCTGTGTTGTTATTGCCAACAATGACAAATGCTGAAAAATGATTCTGTGTTGTTATTGTCAATAATGCCAATTATTTCAAAGGAATTCTGCCTCTTTATCAGCAATCTACTATGGAAGTCCCAGCACACAGCAGCTCTTATGGGAATCTTCTGGGTAATGGGATGGGAGGGGTATTGACTTGAAGGACAACATGGTGACCTCAGAAGTTTAATGAATCTGTGACCTCCCTGGTCTAGCAGTATAGCCTCAGCCTCCAGGAGCACATGTATATGGTCTCTGCAAAGGTTTGAATCAGCCTACTGCCCTTTGACAAAACATCTATCTTTCCCCACTGTCATCCTCTCTCTCTCTGTTAAATAAAGTCAGAAAATACCTTCAAAAAATGCATTACCAGTCAGAAGTTTGGACACATCTACTCATTCAAGAGCTTTTCTTTATTTTAAATATGTTCTACATTGTGTCACCAGCAAGCACCCCTACACCATCACACCTCCTCCTCCATGCTTCATGGTGGGAACCACACATGCAGAGATCATCCGTTCACCTACTCTGCATCTCACAAAGACACAGTGTTTCGAACCAAAAATCTCATATTTAGACTCATCAGACCAAAGGACAGATTTCCATGGGTCTGATGTCCATTGCTCTTGTTTCTTGGCCCAAGGAATTCTCTTCTTCCTATTGGTGTCCTTTAGTAGTGGTTTCTTTGCAGCAATTCGACGGTGAAGGCCTGATTCATGCAATCTTCTCTGAAAAGTTGATGTTGAGATGTGCCTGTTACTTGAACTCTGTGAAGCATTTATTTGGACTGCATTTTCTGAGTCTGGTAACTCTAATGAACTTATCCTCTGCAGCAAAGGTAACTCTGGGTCTTCCTTTTCCTGTGGCGGTCCTCATGAGAGCCAGTTTCATCATAGTGCTTGATGTTTTTGCGACTGCACTTGAAGAAACTTTCAAAGTTCTTGATATTTTCCTGGATTGACTGAACTTCATGTCATAAAGTAATGATGGACTGTCGTTTCTCTTTGCATATTTGAGCTGTTCTTGCTATAATATGGACTTGGTCTTTTACCAAATTGGGCAATCTTCTGTATACCAACCCTACTGTGTCTATGCATAGATAATAAACAGTGAGTAGTAGCAGTGTACAAAAAGGGAGGGGGGGGGGGGGGTCAATGTTAATTGTCTGGTGGCGATTTTATTAATTGTTCAGCAGTCTTATGCCTTGGGGGTAGAAGCTGTTGAGGAGCCTTTTGGTTCTAAACTTGGCGCTCCGGTACCGCTTGCAGTGCGGTAGCAGAGAAAACCACCCCTACCTTGTCACAACACAACTGATTGGCTCAAACGCATTAAGAAGGAAAGAAATCCCACAAATTAACTTTTAACAAGGCACACCTGTTAATTTAAATGCATTCCAGGTGACTATCTCATTAAGCTGGTTGAGAGAATGCCATGAGTGTGCAAAGCTGTCATCAAGACAAAGGGTGGCTACTTTGTTTAACACTTTTTGTATTACTACATGATTCCGTATGTGCTATTTCATAGTTTTGTTGTCTTCTATTATTCTACAATGTAGAAAATAGTAAAAAATAAAGAAAAAACCTGTAATGAGTAGGTGTGTCCAAACGTTTGACTGGTACTGTATGTAAAAAAATGTTTTACAGATTCACAAATTTGCCAGGTAATGACATGGCAAAATATAGTGAAAGTATACTATTTAAATGTATAATATATGCCATTTAGCAAACGCTTTTATCAAAAATGAGTTACAATCAAGTGTGCATACATTTTACATGTGAATGGCCCCAGCAGGAATCGAATCCACACCCTTGGCATTGCAAGGTCTACCAGCTAAGCCACACAGGCCCATCTGTTATTTTTAATGTTTCATGTTCTCATCTTTAGCAGCAGTGTATTACTTGAAGTCACCAGATCTCCAGGGAAATTTTTATTAACTTCTGGGAAATATTTGTCAATATCAGATGAACCAATTACCAATAATGACAAGCATTTCAGAATATTGTGACATTAATCTATGGGGTCTTCCATTATAAACTGCTGCCAAAGATGAGAATTTGAAATACTGTAATATACTCTATATGAATACTCCAACAAGTCCAGAGTATTATTGAAGTCCCCACATTGAGAGAGAAGAGCTGCTGTCGAAGAAGAAGAGGAAGAAGAGAGAGAAAAGATAAGCTGTCTATGGAGATACACCACTGTTGAAGATGAGAATATGAAATACTCTTATGCTCTATAATAATGCTCTATGAGAGTATTCACAATATATAGGGTATATTACAGTATTTCATATTCTCATCTTCAGCAGCAGAGTATTGATGTATTACTTAAGTCTCAATTATCAGTGTTAGTAGGCTATATGTTATCTGGATCTGTAATCACTCTCCAGTAGACAGTACCTAGATCAACTCCAGACCTAGCCACTTAGTTATCCTTTATACAAATACTGCCAGGCCAGTGTTGTGGAATTATTATTTAAAATAAACGTATTTTGTCGGTTCAGACCCGGACTGAGCTAACACTAAGTTAACACTGAGCAAACTCTCTCTGTGTCTGTCTGTTTCGGGCTGTGGACTAGTAGCCTGAAGCACTCAGCCCAAGCCTGGCAATTAGAATAAAAAGGAAAGGAAAGAAATGAAAGCATTCCCCTCTGCGACGTAAGCCTTAAACACTTACTTGGTTTTTATATTGATAATGAAGGTGTACAGTGCATTCGGAAAGTATTTAGACCCCTTGACTCATTCCACATTTTGTTACATTACAGCCTTATTCTAAAATGTATTCAACTGTTGTTTTTCCTCATCAATCTACACACAATACCTCATAATGACAAATCAAAAACAGGTTTAGAAATTTTTGCAAATGTATAACATTTTTAAAATTAACTGAAATATCACATTTACATAAGTATTCAGACCCTTTACTCAGTACTTTGTTGAAGCAGCTTTTGCAGTAATTACATCTTCGAGTCTTCTTGGGTATGATGCTGCAAGCTTGGCACACCTATATTTGGGGAGTTTCTCCCATTCTTCTCTGCAGATCCTCTCAAGCTCTGTGAGGTTGGATGGGGAGCGTTGCTGCACAACTATTTTCAGGTCTCTCCAGAGATGTTTGATCAGGTTTTAAGTCCGGGCTCTGGCTGGGCCTCTCAAGGACATTCAGAGACTTGTCCCGAAGCCACTCCTACGTTGTCTTGGCTGTGTGCTTAGGGTCGTTGTCCTGTTGGAAGGTGAACCTTCACCCCAGTCTGAGATTCTGAGTGCTCTGGAGCAGGTTTTCATCAAGGATCTCTCTGTACTTTGCTCTGTTCAACTTTCCCTCGATCCTGACTAGTCTCCCAGGCCCTACAGCATGATGCTGCCACCACCATGCTTCACAGTAGGGATGGTTCCAGGATTCCTCCAGACGTGAGTGACGCATGGCATTCAGGCCACAGAATTCAATCTTGATATCATCAGACCAGAGCATCTTGTTTCTCATAGACTGAGAGTGCTTTAGGTGCCTTTTAGCCAACTCCAAGTGGGCTGTCATGTGCCTTTTACTGAGGAGTGGCTTCCATCTGGCCAATATACCATAAAGGCCTGATTGGTGGAGTGCTGCAGAGATGGTTGTCCTTCTGGAAGGTTATCCCATCTCCTTAGATGAACTCTGGAGCTCTGTCAGAGTGACCATCGGGTGCTTGGTCACCTCCTGACCAAGGTCCTTCTTCCCCGATTGCTCAGTTTGATCGGGCGGCCAGCTCTAGGAAGATTCTTGGGGACCTTCAAAGCTGCAGAAATTTTTTGGTACCCTTCCCCAGATCTGTGCCTCTACACAGTCCTGTCTCGGGGCTTTACGGACAATTCCTTCAACCTCATGGCTTGTTTTTGCTCTGACATGCACTGTTAACTGTGGGACATTATATAGTCAGGTGTGTGCCTTTCCAAATCATGTCCAATCAATTGCATCTACCACATGTGGACTTAAATCAAGCTTAGAAACATCTCAAGGACTATCAATGGAAACAGGATGCACGTGAGCTCAATTTCGAGTCTCAAAGCAAAGGGTCTGAATACTTATGTAAATAAGGTATTTCTGTTTTTATCTTTAATACATTTGCTAAACTTTCTAAAAATCTGTTTTCCCTTTGTCATTATGGGGTATTGTGTGTAGATTGATGAGGAAAAAAATTTATTTAATCAATTTTAGAATAAAGCTGTAACGTTACAAAATGTGGCAAAAGTCAAGGGGTCTGAATACTTTCTGAATGCACTGTAAATTATGTTGTAAAGAAAAAGGGATGTTGCTCATTACAGGTATTAGTTTTTATATTGAAATAGCTACATTTACAATATGATTACTGTGTTTTATTAAGTTTTTGAAGATGAGCTATGACGGAACAGTCGGTTTCCTTTAAAGATTGTCTCTATTCCCTGTGAATGTGTGTGTATGTATTTGCGAATCTTGTACCGCTGTGTGAAATGCCTCGGCAGCATTCCTCTTAATAAAGTACTATCTTATCTGTGTGGTGCGGCGTCAAGGCGTGCCATGTGCGGCTGAGTGTCAGAGAGGGAGCAGGGCGCATGCTTCATTCATTCAAATTAAGATAACACGATTGGCCAATTTCACACCAAAATATGACTAACGATTTTAACCCAACCCACTTTTAACCCAACCCACTTTTAACCCAACCCACTTTTAATCCAACCCACTTTTAATCCAACCCACTTTTAACCCAACCCACTTTTAACCCAACCCACTTTTAATCCAACCACGAAAGACACACATTCATACACATACGTACATATACAGTTTTTTTTGGAGAGTTGAGGGAGGCTGCCAAACTGGGTGCCCAGGGAGCTGTCGTTGTAGGGCACAACGTTAGGCAATGGCATCTAGGACTTGATACCAACAACCCTCCAGTTGCCAGCTCGCTTCCCACAAGATTTTTCCAGTCAAACCCAGTATATTCTACGCCTTCAGTTTCAATAACCCTTCAACCAGTATATTCTCAGCCTTCAGATTCAAACAACCCTTCAACCAGCCAATCAGTATATTCTCGGCCCGCCCCTCTCTCAGCTAGCCACTATATTCTCAGCCCCCAGATTTATGGCTCTGTCATCCTGCATGAGGGGCTTTAGAAGTCCTGTGGGTTAACCACCTCCAGAAGCCCTGATATCCTCCCCTCAGGTTGCATCAGAGAAACAAATCACCTTCCTGTTTGTTTATCTTCTCCTTCCTCTTCTTCTTCTTCTTCAATCATTTTAGCTGGGCTAGATTGAGCTTACAGTGTCGCAATAACACCAATAAAATATTCCCTAAAAACGTAAACCCCACACACCAGGGCACTACAGGCAGGCTCAAGCAAACACTCAAAAGAATTTGAAAAGATTTCAAATACTATTTGAAACCAGATCTATGCAGTTCAGTAGTTTCATATGAACAGTTAGTGGGTTGTTGAATGTGTCAGATTAGCTTTTGATGACCTCTAGAAGAACAGACTGTGTGTTTGTCTTGTGGTGAAACCTGACCGGTGTCCCTTGAGTTTCTCTTTCTCTGTTCATGTCAAGGTTAAAACAGTCACTGGGGAAACGGCAATATTTGCAGGTGAAGCATGCAGGTTGTGTCCTAGGTGTTGAAGAATTTCCTGCCTGTGACTCACCCCTCATATTTATCATAGTAAAGCAGGTAAAGCAGCGTTTCAAAGCACTTCATGGATACAGACATGCGTGCAACAGGTTGGTAGTCATTTAGGCAGGTTACCTTAGTGTTCTTGGGCACAGGGACTATGGTTGTCTGCTTAAAACATGTTGGTATTACAGACTCGGACAATGAGAGGTTGAAAATGGCAGTGAAGCCACTTGCCAGTTGGTCAGCGCATGCTCTGAGAACACGCCCTGGTAATCCGTCTGGCCCTGCGGCTTTGTGAATGTTGACCTGTTTAAAAGTCTTACTCACATCGGCTGCGGAGAGCGTGATCACACAGTTGTCCGTAACAGCCGGTGCTCTCATGCATGTTTCAGTGTTACTTGCCTCAAAGCGAGCACAGAAGTAATTTAGCTCAGGCTCTAGGATGGGGGAAAAAAACTTTCTACAAGAAAAAAAAGATGAATACACAGACGTTGTCGATTTTCAAAGTTCATTGTAATGTTAAAAAGTGGAGAGAAAGACAATCTAATTTTGTCAGAATTAGCTAGCTATCTTGGCTACACACCATACTATATAGGGTATCCACCCACTCTGCCCAGAGTGGCTGAAAATGCGCTTTGGTGAAGGAATATCACTCCCTTATTTTATCAAATAAATTTTACCAAGACAATTATGATTATTAATGTTCTGAATCGTTCAGTGGGGTCTTTCTCTAACATATAATTTACAGTATATTCACAAAGTCAGATTTCGTAACCTAATACAATCGATAATAAGCACCGAGCTCTGTTGACATGGTGGTACAGGTTTTTCGTAACAACTTTGAGGATTTAATATTTTGTGGATGTCATCTTCAAAGTTGTTTCCGCAGATCAGAAAAAGCAAAAGTTGTAAAAAATATAAATAGTAAAGTACAAATACTCACAACAAATGACTAAAGTAGTACCTCAAAGTATGTGTTATTAGTTACTTTACACCACTGCTTGGATGGCAAGAAGTTTCAGGTTGTCATAATGGACACCATGCATTATAAAGTGGGATGACACCCGTATGGTAGACCCCAGTCAGTGAGGTTGACCTATATCTGGTCTGTTATTGTAAATTCAACCAAGTTAACCCAGATGATACCGTTTTGGGGGGCAACTACTAGCAACAACATTGAGTGGAGATTTTGACGAGTGCAAATTCACGGGTAGGCAATTAGATTTTATTGAGCCTCCAACTTTTCTAATGTTAGACACCAAGCTCATCTGCACACAAGAGATTACAACCATGTGACAGTTTAGTTATTACAATTAACTGCACTACTTGTAAGTGCAATTACACATGCAATTACAATAATAAGGACTCCTAAATCACTGACTATGTACGCTCTTTAACTCACACAAACACACACACACACACACACACACACACACACACACACACATACACACACACACACACACACACACACACACACACACACACACACACACACACACACACACACACACACACATACACATACACATACACAAACACACACACACACACACACACACACATTGGCCAGCTGGGCCCTTAGTAGCCAATAGAGATAATTTGTTTAGGAAAACAAAAAAGGGACTTAGTGTGTACTTTACATTTAAAATCAAATCAGGATTCAAATGAACCTCAGTCACATGGGCTCTGAGGTTGTCTGTAACAAATGTGCATCCTCCTTTCTCACCTGTTGGCTATGTAGACTGACCACACCCGGGAAATCTACAGTGGACATTTGCATGGACAAACAGGACACAGACCATAGACATCCCTCCTTCTGTCTATGTGAAGTAATTGGCAACATTTGACTACTGACAATAAGTGTAACACATTATTGTGGGTTAATAATTTGTGAGACTTGTCATAAACATGTTCATCCCTCTTATAATGTCTTATAGTGATCTAATAATGATCCTGACTAAATAACATCAATTTTGATCAACGACGAAGTTATGACGCATTATACCTGTCGGCTTTAAGTGTTCCCAAACAACCCTACCAAACAGACATCTATTTTTGCACCAGTTATAAGGAGAGAGAGGGGGGGGGGAGACATACAGAGTGAGAGACCGAGAAAGAAAGAGAAACTGAGAGATAGAGAGACAGGATATACAGTAGCCTACAGAATGTGTGTGTCTGTGAGTGTACGGTGTATTGATATAGAACACATATATACAGTACGTGTGGACAGGAAGGACAGTGTAGCTAGCGTGACTGCTGGTATTTGAACCAGTCACTCTAGGCTATTTCTGCCGCTCTATTGTGGCTAGAAGCTAGAGATCTAGCTGGCGATAGCATCTGAGAGCAGGACAGACAGGGCAGTTTACTATGTCCCAAACACCACCTCACTGATCCACAGGTCAGTATGACAACACACATCATCAAATGGCAAAATCACTCTATTCCATCAACACCTAAGATATCATAAAAAACTGTTCAGGTAAGTAATCAGGCAGTATCACAGCGGTCATAATAACATGGTTGTTACCATTGGTAGTTACTGCACGTCCTCTAGCAGTTTATGCAGGTTTTCACACCTACTACTATCTCCTTCATAAAATTCATACATGCCTTAGAGCTGTTCAAAGACAATGAGTGTTATTTAGCCATGCAAATGTGCACATGGTTTATCCATATCAGGTCATTTGACTGACTGTTTCACATTAGGATTCCTCACCTTATATCTTCTGTGGAACATGAATTTCCATTTCCAAGTATTAGATTAATTTCACTGCAAACCTGAACTATCAGATATGATTAATGTAACAATAGTGAGTCTGAGAAGACAACCTGTTTGAATTAAAAGGGTTATCATCACAGCAATTAAATAGATAGGATTGGCTTCCACTGTAGCAGTGTGACAAAGACTGGTGTCAGGTTCATGTTAGATTGCTAAACCGCACGGTTTATTAGCTTATCAGACAACTGACTGTCTGAGGTCACTTCTAGCTAACCTAAACCAGCACTTATCAGTTTAAGGAAGCAACTCTGTCTATGGATTGTTGTCCCTCAACAGTACAATAACACTGGAGTATTTCACTTAAGGTTAATTTGAGAAAATAATGTCCCAGTCCCCTGTCAGCTGGTCTACTCTACTGCCTTATCGGTACACTTTTTTTTTTTATGGTTTCAAGTTTATTTGCTGTAAATACATTGAAAGTCCCGGATGAGCCGTCGATGTGGGGGCCCGCCACTCACGAGAACTGTGTGCTCCCGATCTCCTTGGTTGACGTGAGTTAGACATTCAAGCGTGTCAACCCTTGCAAAGCTGCCGGCCAAGATGACATCCCAAACCAGGCCCTCAGCTGGTTTGAGTGTTTATTCAATCTATCCCATCTGTTGTCCCCACTTGCTTCAAGATGTTCACCATTGTTCCTTTACCCAAGAAAGCAAAGGAAACTGAGATACATTTCTAGCGCCCTGTAGCACTCACTTCCGTCATCATTAAGTGCTTTGAGAGGCTAGATCATATCACCTTACCTGATAAAACCAGGGTTCCGCGACTGGTTTAATTTGGCCTCCCAAGTTCTCTGAGCAAATTGTTTTTATTTATAGAATATTTTGGTTAGTTTTTTTGGACAAGAAAATAATTATTTCAATTTTTGTAATCTGTTCCCAAGTATTTCCACGCATAATAGAGAGACATGTAATCGTATACAAATGCATTTCTCTAGTTTGAGAAACAGACTCCTCACAAGTCCTCAACTGCAGCTTCATTAAATAGTAGCCGCAAAATACCAGTCTCAACGTCAACAGTGAAGAGGCGACTCCGGGATGCTGGCCTTCTAGGCAGAGTTGCAAAGAAAAAGCCATATCTCAGACTGACTAATAAAAAGAAAAGATTAAGATGGGCAAAAGAACACAGACACTGGACAGAGGAACTCTGCCTAGAAGGCCAGCATCCCTGAGTTGCCTCTTCACTGTTGATGTTGAGACTGGTGTTTTGCGGGTACTATTTAATGAAGCTGCCAGTTGAGGACTTGTGAGGCGTCTGTTTCTCAAACACTCTAATGTACTTGTCCTCTTGCTCAGTTGTGCACCGAGGCCTCACACTCCTCTTTCTATTCTGGTTAGAGCCAGTTTGCGCTGTTCTGTGAAGGGAGTAGTACACAGTGTTGTACGAGATGTTCAGTTTCTTGGCAATTTCTCACAAGGAATAGCCTTCATTTCTCAGAACAAGAATAGGCTGACAAGTTTCAGAAGAAAGTTAATTGTTTTCTGGCCATTTTGAGCCTGTAATCGAACCCACAAATGCTGATGCTCCAGATACTCAACTAGTCAAAAGAAGGCCAGTTTTATTGCTTCTTTAATCAGTACAACTGTCACGATCGTCGTATGGTGGAAGAGAGGAGGACCAAAGCGCAGCGTGGTTAGAATACATTCTTCTATTTATTGAAGACGAAAACGAAGAACACTGTACAAACTAATCAAAACAATAAACGACGAACGTGAAGCTATATAAACAATGTGCTAACATGCAACATAGACATAGACAATAACCCACGAACTACCCAATGAATATGGCTGCCTAAATATGGTTCCCAATCAGAGACAACGAATGACAGCTGTCTCTAATTGAGAACCAATCTAGGCAACCATAGACATACATACACCCAGACTAGACACTGCCCCATAAACATACAAAACCCCTAGACAATCCAAAACACATACATCCCCCATGTCACACCCTGACCTAACTAAAATAATAAAGAAAACAAAGATAACTAAGGCCAGGGCGTGACAACAACAGTTTTCAGCTGTGTTTGCAAAACAGTTTGCAAACAACAGTTTTCGGCAGTTTTCAACAGTTTTCAACAGTTTTCAGCATAATTGCAAAAGGGTTTTCTAATGATCAATTAGCCTTTGAATATTATTAACTTGGATTAGCTAACACAACGTGCCATTGGAACACAGGAGTGATGGTTGCTGATAAAGGGCCTCTGTACACCTATGTAGATATTCCACAAAAATCAGCCGTTTCCAGCTACAATAGTCATTCACAACATTAACAATGTCTACACTGTATTTCTGATCAATTTGATGTTATTTTAATGGACAAAAAATGTGCTTTTCTTTAAAAAACAAGGACATTTGTAAATGACCCCAAACTTTTGAACGGTAGTGTACATAGTCATGGTTACTTTAATAATGTTTACATACTGTTTTACCCACTCTATATGTATATACTATATTCTAGTCATGGATCATGCTATATAACTCCTGCTGTACACACCTTTTATATTCATATACTGTCCATACTGTCTATCAGTGGAGGCTGCTGAGGGAAAGATGGCTCATAATAATGGCTGGAACAGAGCAAATGGAATAGCATCAAACACATGGAAACAATGTATTTGATACCATTCCACCTATTCCGCTCCAGTCATTACCATGAGCCTGTCTTCCCCAATTAAGGTGCAACCAACCTCCTGTGCTGTGTATACATGTACATACAGTGCCTTCAGAAAGGATTTATATCCCTTTACCTATTCCACATTTTGTTGTTACAGCCTGAATGTTAAATTGAACAAATATATGTTTTTTCTCACCCATCTACACACAATACCCCATAATGACATTAGGTGTGTGTTGTTAATGTATTGCTGCATTGTTGGAGCTAGAAACATAAGCATTTCGCTGCACCAGTGATAACATCTGAAAAACGCTGTATCCAACTAAACTCAGCAAGAAAAGAAACGTCCTCTCTCTGTCAACTGTGTTGATTTTCAGCAAACTTAACACGTAAATATTTGTATGAACATAACACAATTCAACAACATAAACTGAACAAGTTCCACACACATGTGACTAACATAAATGGAATAATATGTCCCTGAACTTTGTTCAGGGGGGGGTCAAAAGTAACAGTCAGTATCTGGTGTGGCCACCAGCTGCATTAACTACTGCAGTGCATCTCCTCCTCATGGACTGCACCAGATTTGCCGGTTCTTGCTGTGAGATGTTACCCCACTCTTCCACCAGGGCACCTGCAAGTTTCTGGGGAGAATGGCCCTAGCCCTCACCCGCCGATCCAACAGGTCCCAGACGTGCTCAATGGGATTGAGATCCGGGCTCTTTGTTGGCCATGGCAGAACACTGACATTTCTGTCTTGCAGGAAATCACTCACAGAACGAGCAGTATGGCTGGTGGCATTATCATGCTGGAGGGTCATGTCAGGATGAGCCTGCAGGAAGAGTACCACATGAGGGAGGGGGATGTCTTCCCTGTAACGCAGAGCATTGAGATTGCCTGCAATGACAACAAGCTCAGTCCGATGATGCTGTGACACACCGCCCCAGACCATGACGGACCCTCCACTTCCAAATCGCTCCCGCTCCAGAGTACAGGCCTCGGTGTAACGCTCATTCCTTCGACAATAAGCGCGAATCCGACCATCACCCCCGGTGAGACAAAACCATGACTCGTCATTGAAGAGCACTTTTTGCCAGTCCTGTCTGGTCCAGCGATGGTGGGTTTGTGCCCATAGGCAACGTTGTTGCCGGTGATGTCTGGTGAGGACCTGCCTTACAACAGGCCTACAAGCCCTCAGTCCAGCCTCTCTCAGCCTATTGCGGACAGTCTGAGCACTGATGGAGGGATTGTGCGTTCCTGGTGTAACTCGGCAGTTGTTGTTGCCATCCTATACCTGTTCCGCAGGTGTGGTGTTCGGATGTACCGATCCTGTGCAGGTGTTGTTGCACGTGGTCTGCCACTGCGAGGACGATCAGCTGTCCATCCTGTTTCCCTGTAGCTCTGTCTTTGGCGTCTCATAGTACGGACATTGCAATTTATTGCCCTGGCCACATCTGCAGTCCTCATGCCTTCTTGCAGCATGCCTAAGGCACGTTCACGCAGATGAGCAGGGACCCTGGGCATCTTTCTTTTAGTGTTTTTTAGAGTCCGTAGAAAGGCCTCTTTAGTGTCCTAAGTTTTCATAACTGTGACCTTAATTGCCTACCGTCTGTAAGCTGTTAGTGTCTTAACGATCGTTCAACAGGTACATGTTCATTAATTGTTTATGGTTCATTGAACAAGCATGGGAAACAGTGTTTAAACCCTTTACAATGAAGATCTGTGAAGTTATTTGGATTTTTACGAATTATCTTTGAAAGACAGGGTCCTGAAAAAGGGACGTTTCTTTTTTTTGCTGAGTTTAGATACCAGAGGTCTCTTGAAATAATCTATACTTGTCCCCTAAATCAGCTGTTCTCAATCCTGGTCCTAGTCCATTTTTGTTTTTGCCCTAGCACTACACACCTGATTCAAATCATCAAAGCCTTTTGATGAGTTGATCATTTGAATCAGCTGTGTAGTGCTAGGGCAAAAACACAAATTATCCCCAGGACCAGGATTGAGATCCAGTGCCCTAAATTCAAGTGGGTAGGGACCATGTTAACTGTTGTACTTGGGCCTGAAGTTTTAGACCTGTTGTACCTGTTTTGGTTTGTTAGAGGCAGTTAGTCCCCTTAAACCAACCTTTTAAAGTGGAAGGGAAGGCCATTGGTTTGCCTGCGCTGTGTTAAGCTACAGAGAAACCAGTGCAGACCTGGGGTCAAATATTAGTTGAAATCTTCCAGAAACGTGGAGTGTTTGCTTTGGAATGACAGGTGGTTGGGGTGTTTGCTTTGGAATGACAGGTGGTTGGGGTGTTTGCTTTGGAATGACAGGTGGTTGGGGTGTTTGCTTTGGAATGACAGGTGGTTGGGGTGTTTGCTTTGGAATGACAGGTGGTTGGGGTGTTTGCTTTGGAATGACAGGTGGTTGGGGTGTTTGCTTTGGAATGACAGGTGGTTGGGGGTTGCACTTTTGGGACTTTTCTCTTTGTCCTATTGCAACAGGCAAGCTGAAAAAAACCACAACATTTTTGAAATTATTTCGAATAGTATTTGAACCAGTTCTGAACCAACGGCCACACCCTGAGGCCAGACATAAGAGAAGGTGATATACATTGTGTGTATGTTGTCACATAGGCCACGCCCTGAGGCCAGACATAAGAGAAGGTGATATACATTGTGTGTATGTTGTCACATAAGGACAGGTGGTGGAGGAACTGCAAATGCATGCACTCCTGAAATGTGTGTAAAACACCTTTTGTGCCTTCCCTGTATAAATAGAGGATAGTGTTTCCAATATACAGTGCAAAGGCATGATGGACAGCAGGGTATCATAAGTATAGTTTTAACCTCTATATATCCACGTAACTACTACTAATAGCCATAGGGCAAGGTAAGGGTAAAGGCTAGTTGTGTTGTGTCATAACATGTTGTGTTGTATCTAATTCAGAGTATTTTTTCTGTCTGTGGTATGTCTTTTTTTAAATGTTATTTAACTAGGCAAGTCGTTTAAGAACAAATTCTTACATACATTGACGGCCTACCCCGGCCAAACCCGGACAACGCAGGGCCAATAGTGCACCGCCCTGTGGGACTCCCAATCACAGCCAGATGTGATACAGCCTGGATTCAAACTAGGTACTCTTGCACTGAGAAGCAGTGTTTTAGACCACTGCTCCACTCGGGAGCCCAGTGGCGTAATGATTTCTATAACAGGATCCTCCCTCCAATCCTGTCCGAGACCCCAAAGAGAGCAGTTAAGGCACAGGAAGCTGGCTACGCTACCCCACAGGAAGTGATACACTATTGGCCACACCTGCCACTAGAGTTGCGAGTGAGTCGTCTGTGTGACGGAACAACCCTGCAGACTCTGGGTCGTGTTCATTAGGGCCCACAGTAGCCCTAGGTTTTGGACAACCAAAATTGGTGTTTCTTATTGGACAAGTTCAGATAGTACATCCCTGTTTCCCTCTGTTTCGGGGCGTTTCCTTCCTTTTCCTGCTGAACACGCCCCCGCTGGAGTTCTCCACCACTACTGTGTGAAAAACATTCCCAGCCAGACTCACTATCACTGACCTCCAGGGAACACACCACACGGGGTGATCCTGGGTGAAGTTTCGGTTACAGATGAGATATAGGATCAGCTTCTCCATTGCCCAATCCCAACCTGACCCAAGATCAGCGTCTCGGGGCAACTTCACCCTATTTCTACTACTACGTGATCAAACATGTGACGCCGCCCACCGTGTTTGTCTTCCTGGATGGTGATGTTGATTCTGGAGCGCTACCAGTATTGACCAAGTAGAATTTACACTACCTCCTACGAGTCATTACCTCTGATATCTGCTGCTGCATCCGCCTCTGGGACTAGTTTAGTGTGGTGGTGTGGTGGAGTGGGTGGTGGTGGTGTGGTGGAACATACACAAACACACACAGCAGCGCCTCTCTCTTGGTCCGTGCCAGGGTACAAAAACGGGTTGTATTCATTAGTCGCCAAACGGTAGAAAACAGACTGAAATGGGCAGGGACTACCTGGACCTGTCTTGTAAGAACAGCTAATTTTCATTTTCTGTTGCAAACTGTTTTTAAAAACTGTAGTGGACCCTAATGAATATGACCCAGCTAGGCCGTTCTATGGCTGGCATCAGCGGTGCTCTGTAATGAGACGCTGGAGGCCGTGACTGCATGTGTGTGTCTGTGTCTGTGTGTGTGAACGTAAACACTCTGACCGAGGAGATGTAGTAATCGCTCACTGTGCTGGAGCTGGCACGCCAATGGTAGACATGTCTGAAGGGGGAAATTAGAGTGAATTAAACAGCAGATTAAATGGCCTCCGCAGGGCTTTTTTAACAGAGCTAAAGATAGTCTTGCGATAGAGAGAACTTGGTGACAACTTGGTAAGTAAGTTCTGTCTCGTATAACTGCTGGGTGTATCACTAACCATGGTCAAAAAAGGCAACAGTAAACATATAGTCCCCCACAAATGATGCCAATAAGTGTAATTTTGTAAATGACAGATCTCTATGGCAACGCGCATCATTCACCCAAGTTTCTTCAAATTCGTGCCAGTGGTGTCTGAGATACAGCGTGGGTTAGCTAGACTCAAATCTCTTAGCATGTGTGCCAAATTTCAGCACTCTAAGTCAAACTGATCAAGAGATATATACATGTGCCCGTTATAGTGCCACCGTGTGGGCGATAGGATTGTTCTTGTATGTGTTGTGTCTTGTTAGTGTTTGCAACATGTGTACCAAGTTGTGTTACAATACGAATATCCTTGACTAATTTATATGCATTTATGTACCAGACCACGCCCACGTGAATGTTTATTAGTCAATAGCAGCCATGTTGTTTTAGGTAATACTCAGGAAAATATTGCATTGAGAGATCTTTGTCCATAGATGCCACGTATCTAATTGTGTGCATTTCGGTCATTCGTTTCCAGAGAGTAGCATTTTAAGTGTTTTTCAAAATTCAAAACTGTCGGAAATCCATCATGGCAGACCTTATGGGTCCTTGAGACAAATGTGTTCCTTGTGAGGAGAGGGACCTAATATGTACCGAATTTCAGGACTTTAGGTCAAACAGGGTGAGAGGCTTGACCTGTCAACGTTTGCATTTTCAATCTCTTGTAATAGCACCACCATCTGGCCAATCAGCGTAATTAACGTATAAACGAAGGAACGGACGAAGACAGATCAACCAGTCCCCTCCCTGCAACACCATGGACATGTCTCCACTCGGATGCTGTTTCATTCAACATGAAACTGAGACACACAAGTGAGATACACAAAATCAAATCACATTTTATTTCTCAAATACAACTGGTGTAGACCTTACCATGATATGCTTACTTACGAGCCCTTTCCCAACAATGCAGAAATTGCTGCCTTTTGTGGGTGTAATAGAGAATAGACCTAAGTCCTTGAGCATTGTAACCCACAAATCACTTTCCTTTGGAGTGGTCCAAATATAGAGCAACCACATGGACTGTCTTATGTGTTATATTGGTTAAAATCTTGTTAAAAGTATATGTGTTGAGTTTGTGTGCAGCGCACATGTCATTGCATGTTTTCCCACCATTGTGTTTGTGTGATGTCTGTCGGGACATCTCTCTTTCTGGCAGTGATGGCTCATTTCTCTTCATCTCTACATCTCTTCTCTCTAATTGATTTTGACGTTTTTGCTGAGGTCTTAGTCTCGCAATTTTACATCTAACTAAGATGTTTGGTGCAGTATTTCTCAAGTGAAAACATTTACATGAAAACTAGCCGTTTCTCATTGAATGACAACAAATACTTAATTGAAGAATCCCATCTGTAGTTCCCACTCCTACTAGGAGTAATAATGTTGACCAACCACCGACAAATGGGCGTAGACTTCAGCTACCAAACTTCAACCTGCCTTAAGAAAAAAACTAATCATCATAATATATGCGCAAACTGTTTCGACTGGGAAGCTTGCGACAGATTTCACACACACACAAACACACGCACAGACACACACACACAAACACACACACACACGCACAGACACACACACACAAACACACACACACACACACACACACACACACACACACAAGCACACGCACAGACACACACACACAAACACACACACACACACACACAAAAACACCTGAACACACGCACGTCTGATACGTGTACACAATTCGCCCTTATACACTCAGACAACTATGTGCTGTGCTTGTCCACCTGAGATTTTCCAAATCCTAAACAAAAACACACGTCTATAACCCCATCACTCAGGCGCAGGTAGATGGTGAAATGGATACACACTGACTGACTGACTTTCAACATTCTTACCTTGACTAAGCATCTTCTCCTGGCTGACTGTGAGTGTCAGCGGTGTAACTGGCAGATTCACCTTTAACCCTATCAGTCACGAGACACCAGCAAAACTCTGCTTTTCATTTCTCTGACGTTCATTTATCTGCCTGTTCAGCCCTCATATTTAGCCTAACAATGAAGTGTTTGATCATGGACTGCAGGAAACTGAGGGCCGAGCACGCCCCCATTCTCATCAACGAGGCAGTAGTGGAGCAGGTTGAGAGCTTCAAGTTCCTTGATGTCCACATTACCAACAAACTAACATGGTCCAAGCACACCAAGACAGTCATGAAGAGGGCACGAAAACGCCAATTCCCCCTCAAGAGACTGAAAAGATTTGGCATGGGTCCTCAGATCCTCAAAATG
The DNA here is from genome assembly GCF_029448725.1 of Salvelinus fontinalis. NCBI lineage: Eukaryota > Metazoa > Chordata > Actinopteri > Salmoniformes > Salmonidae > Salvelinus > Salvelinus fontinalis. The sequence goes on from NC_074680.1 coordinate 39,261,708, forward strand.
TTCTACAGCTGCACCATCGAGAGCATCCTGACTGTTCGCATCACCACCTGATATGGCAGGCTGTGTCCGGGGAAGGCCCTACAAATTGCCAAAGACTCCAGCCACCCTAGTCATAGACTGTTATCTCTGCTACCGCACGGCAAGCGCTACCGGAGTGCCAAGTCTAGGTCCAAAAGGATTCTTAACAGCTTCTACCCCCAAGCCATAAGGCTGCTGAACAGCTAATCAAATGGCTACCTGGACTATTTGCATTGTCCCCACATTTCACGGTAAGTTCTACACCTGTTGTATTCGGCATAGAAAATACAATACATGCGACGGTGGGACTCATTGGGTTAAGAAGGCATGTCATCCCCCTACCCTCCCCACCAAGCATCAATGCAGGTGTGAGTTAGGAGTGATGTCTGCATGATTGATGGCTTACGTGTGTGTGTGTGTGTGTGTGTGTGTGTGTGTGTGTGTGTGTGTGTGTGTGTGTGTGTGTGTGTGTGTGTGTGTGTGTGTGTGTGTGTGTGTGTGTGTGTGTGTGTGTGTGTGTGTGTGTGTGTCAGGTGTGATGTCTGTGTAGCATTGTGCACAGCCATCCAAGGAGAAAGGTTTACCTGGCCCAGCCAGCCCCTCCCTCCCTCCATCCCTCCCTCCACTCCCTCCATCCCTCCTCAGCTAGCCCCTCCCTCGCTCCCCAGCCAGCCAGCCAGCCCCCCTCCCCCTCTTCCTTCCATCCCCTCCCCCTGCCCCTACTCCAGCCAGCCCCCCCCCCCCCCAGCTGCATGTGCTGTGCTGAATGGAGAGAGGAGAGCCCTGAACAGGAAAAAACACACTTGTATGCATCTAGGTACACACACACATACCGACACTCACACACACAACACTCTCTCTCACACACACACACATACCGACACTCACACACACAACACTCTCTCACACACACACACACACACGCACACATAGCAACACTGAGACACACAACACTCTCACTCACTCACTCACACACACACACACACACACGCACACATAGCAACACTGAGACACACAACACTCTCACTCACTCACACACACACAGGTCCTGGGGCTCTTGACAGACAGAGAGGCAGACGGACAAAGAGAGATGGAGAGTAATGACCTGCAGACATGTTCCTGACGTTTTCCCATGACGTCTCTTCCTGAGCATACACACACATAGTACAAACCACACACTTATACACACACATCATGCACTGGTCTCTCCCTCTCACACAGCCACACTGACCACCCTCAACTATACGTCAAACACACACTCAATTACTTGAAGCTGATTGGATTGTTTAACGTTTCTGGAAATTGTCACCCCTAAACTATTCCACCAGCCTTCTTGGGTGTTCTCACCTTGTCATTTAAAGTGACAACCTCCTCCACCTGTTCAACAGTTATCCTACAACAGATCCAACCTCCTCCAACTGTTCAACAGTTCTCCTACAACAGATCCAACCTCCTCCAACTGTTCAACAGTTCTCCTACAACAGATCCAACCTCCTCCACCTGTTCAACAGTTCTCCTACAACAGATCTGCCTTTGCCTCATCTTCATCCATCTTCAACGGTCATCATCCGCCTCTCATTCTCTCACTTTCTCTCCATTCATTAACCACCTCCTCCTGTCTATCCACTGCTTTGTTTAGCTCTTGACATTTGTAAACATGTAACAATGGCTGTCACAGCATGACAGAAACTGACATCCTGTGTCCGTGTGGGAGAGAGAGAGACTGGGGAAACAAGTTTGTGTACACCTGTATGCCAAGAAGTTCTGTCAGTAGTAGTATTGTTGTCTTCAACAAACTGTTAAACCATATAACCCACTTTATCCTACACTGTTAAACCATATAATCCACTTTATCCTACACTACCATATAATCCACTTTATCCTACACTATTAAAACCATATAATCCACTTTATCCTACACTATTTAACCATATAATCCACTTTATCCTACACTATTAAACCATATAATCCACTTTATCCTACACTGTTAAACCATATAATCCACTTTATCCTACACTATTAAACCATATAATCCACTTTATCCTACACTATTAAACCATATAATCCACTTTATCCTACACTGTTAAACCATATAATCCACTTTATCCGACACTGTTAAACCATATAATCCACTTTATTCTACACTATTAAACCATATTATCCACTTTATCCTACACTATTACACCATATAATCCACTTTATCCTACACTATTAAACAATATAATCCACTTTAGCCTACACTATTAAACCATATAATCCACTTTATCCTACACTATTAAACCATATAATCCACTTTATCCTACACTATTACACCATATTATCCACTTTATCCTACACTATTACACCATATAATCCACTTTATCCTACACTATTAAACAATATAATCCACTTTATCCTACACTATTACACCATATAATCCACTTTATCCTACACTATTAAACTATATAATCCACTTTATCCTACACTGTTAAACTATATAATCCACTTTATCCTACACAGCAGGAAGCACCAGTGACTCGGTCAACAAAAAAGTGGTCAGATGAAGCAGATGCTAAGCTACAGGACTGTTTTGATAGCACAGACTGGAATGTGATTTTTCCTATGGCATTGAGGAGTACACCACATCAGTTATTGGCTTCATCAATAAGTGCATCGATGACATCGTCCCCACAGTGACCGTACGTACATACCCCATCCAGAAGCCATGGATTACAGGCAACATCTGCAATGAGCTAAAGGCTAGAGTTGCCATTTTCAAGGAGCAGGACTCTATCCCGGAAGCTTATAAGAAATCCTGCTATGCCCTCCGACGAACCATCAAACAGGCAAATTGTCAATACAGGACTAAGATCGAATCGTATTACACTGGCTCCGACACTGCTCTAACACTGAAACATGCATGAGAGCACCAGCTGTTCCGGACGACCTTTAAACAGGTCAACATTCCCAAGGCCGCAGGGCCAGACGGATTACCAGAACGTGTACTGCGAGCATGCGCTAACCAACTGGCAAGTGTTTTCACTGACATTTTCAACCTCTCCCTGTCCAAGTCTGTAATACCAACATATTTTAAGCAGACCACCATAGTCCCTGTGCCCAAGAACACCAAGGTAACCTGCCTAAATGACTACCGACCCGTAGCACTCACGTCTGTTGCCATGAAGTGCTTTGAAAGGCTGGTCATGGCTCACATCAACACCATTATCCCAGAAACCCTAGACTCACTCTAATTTGCATACCGCCCTAACAGATCCACAGATGATGCAATCTCTATTGCACTCGACACTACCCTTTCCTACCTGGACAAAAGGAACACCTATGTGAGAATGCTATTCATTGAGTACAGCTCAGCATTCTACACCATAGTGCCCTCAAAGGTCATCAATAAGCTAAGGATCCTGGGACTAAACACCCCCCTCTGTAACTAGATCCTGGACTTCCTGACGGGCCACCCCCATTTGGTAAGGGTAGGTAACAACACATCCACCACGCTGATCCTCGACACAGGGGCCCCTCAGGGGAGCGTGCTCAGTCCCCTCCTGTACTCCCTGTTCACTGATGACTGCACGGCCAGGCACAACTCCAACACCATCATTAAGTTTGCCGATGACACAACAGTGGTAGGCCTGATCACAGACAACGATGAGACAGCCTATAGGGAGGAGGTCAGAGACCTGACCGTGTGTATAGACTGTTCTCTCTGCTACCACACGGCAAGCGGTACCGGAGCGCCAAGTCTTGTTCCAAGAAGCTTCTAAACAGCTTCCACACCCAACTCATAAGACTCCTGAACATCTAATCAAATGGCTACCCAGACTATTTGCATTGCCCCCCCCCCCCCCCCCACCACCTGTTTTTCGCCGCTGCTATTCTCTGTTATTATCTATGCATAGTCATTTTAATAACTCTACCTACATGTACATATTACCTCAATGACCTCGACTAACCGGTGCCCCCGCACATTGACTCTGTACCGGTACCCACTGTATTTCGTCTCGCTATTGTTATTTTACTGCTGCTCTTTAACTACTTGTTAGTTTTATTTCTTATTCTAATTCATATTTTTTAACTGCATTGTTGGTTAGGAGCTTGTAAGTAAGCATTTCACTGTAAGGTCTACTACACCTGTTGTATTCGGCGCATGTGACTAATACAATGTGATTTGATTTGTTAAACCATATAACCCACTTTATCCTACATTGTTAAACCATATAATCCACTTTATCCTACACTGTTATTAAACCATATAATCCACTTGATCCTGAAATCAAAATCAAATCAAATTAAATCAAATTGATTTATATAGCCCTTCTTAGATCAGCTGAAATCTCAGTGCTGTACAGAAACCCAGCCTAAAACCCCAAACAGCAAGCAATGCAGATGTAGAAGCACGGTGGCTAGGAAAAACTCCCTAGAAAGGCCGGAACCTAGGAAGAAACCTAGAGAGGAACCCGGCTGTGAGGGGTGGCCAGTCCTCTTCTGGCTGTGCTGGGTGGAGATTATAACAGTACATGGCCAAGATGTTCAAACGTTCATAGATGACCAGCAGGGTCAGATAATAATAATAATCACAGTGGTTGTAGAGGGTGCAACAGGTCAGCACCTCAGGAGTAAATGTCAGTTGGCTTTTCATAGCCGATCATTCAGAGTATCTTTACCGCTCCTGCTGTCCCTAGAGAGTTGAAAACAGCAGGTCCCGGACATGGTAGCACGTCCGGTGAACAGGTCAGGGTTCCATAGCTGCAGGCAGAACAGTTGAAACTGGAGCAGCAGCACGACCAGGTGGACTGGGGACAGCAAGGAGTCATCAGGCCAGGTAGTCCTGATGCATGGTCCTAGGGCTTAGGTCCTCAAAGAGAAAGAGAGAGAGAAGAGGAAAGAGAAAGAGAGGAAAATAGAGAGAGAGAATTAGAGGGAGCATTCTTAAATTCACACAGGACACCGGATAAGATAGGAGAAATACTCCAGATATAACAGACTGACCCTAGCCCCCCGACACATTGCATGACAATGGGCCTCAGGATCTTGTAACGGTATCTCTGTGCATTCAAATTGCCATCGATGAAATGCTATTGTGTTCGTCGTCCGTAGCTTATGCCTGCCCATACCATAACCCCACCACCACCATGGGGCACTGTTTACAATGTTGACATCAGCAAATCCCTCACCCACACATCGCCTCACCCACACATGTGGTCTGAGGTTGTGAGCATTTGAGAGAAATAAGCTTTTTGTGTGTTTGAAAGATTTCTGGGATATTTTATTTCATCTTATGATGTTACATGTTGCGTTTATATTTTTGTTCGCTGTATACAGTGCATTCAGAACGTTTTCAGACCCCTTGACTTTTTCAAAATGTTGTTACTGTAACGATTGTCGTCGGGAGAAGGAGAGGAGGACCAAAGTGCAGCGTGGTACGTATCCATAATACTTTTAATAAAGATGAACACGCGAGGGCCTCCCGGGTGGCGCAGTGGTCTAGGGCACTGCATCGCAGTGCTAACTGCGCCACCAGAGTCTCTGGGTTCGCGCCCAGGCTCTGTCGCAGCCGGCCGCGACCGGGAGGTCCGTGGGGCAACGCACAATTGGCATAGCGTCGTCCGGGGTAGGGAGGGTTTGGCCGGTAGGGATATTCTTGTCTCATCGCGCTCCAGCGACTCCTGTGGCGGGCCGGGCGCAGTGCCCGCCAACCAAGGGGGCCAGGTACACGGTGTTTCCTCCGACACATTGGTACGGCTGGCTTTTGGGTTGGAGGCGCGCTGTGTTAAGAAGCAGTACGGCTGGTTGGGTTGTGCTTCGGAGGAAGCATGGCTTTCGACCTTCGTCTCTCCCGAGCCCGTACGGGAGTTGTAGCGATGAGACAAGGTAGTAATTACTAGCGATTGGATACCACGAAAATTGGGGAGAAAATGGGATAAAAATGTAAAAAAATAAAAAAAATTAAAAAAAAGATGAACACGCAAACAAAAACAGCAAAAGGACCAACGAACAGTTCTGAAAGGTGCAACAAACACTAAACAGAAAATAACCACCCACAACTCAAAGTGGGAAAACAAGCTACCTAAGTATGGTTCTCAATCAGAGACAACGATAGACAGCTGCCTCTGATTGGGAACCATACCAGGCCAAACACATAGAAATAAAATAAAAAGGACAACATAGAATACCAGACATAGAATGCCCACTCAAACTCACGCCCTGACCAACCAAAATAGAGACATAAAAAGGATTTCTACGGTCAGGGCGTGACAGTTACGTTACATCAATCTACACAGAAGACCCCATAATGGCAAAGTGAGAAACAGGTTTTTAGAAATGTTTGCAAATGTATTCAAAATGTAAAACTGAAATATTACATTTACATAAGTATTCAGACCCTTTACTCAGTACTTTGTTGAAGGACCTTTGGCAGCAATTACAGCCTTGCGTCTTCTTGGGTATGACACCACAAGCTTATCACACTTGCATTTGGGGAGTTTCTCCCATTCTTCTCTGCAGATCCTCTCAAGCTCTGTCAGGTTGGATGGGTCTCTCCAGAGATGTTCGATCAGGTTCAAGTCTGGGCTCTGGTTAGGCCACTCAAGGACATTCAGAGACTTGTCCCGAAGCCACTCCTGCGTTGTCTTGGCTGTCTGCTTAGGGTCGTTGTCCTGTTGAATGGTGAACCTTCGCCCCGGTCTGAGGTCCTGAGTGCTCTGGAGCAGGTTTTCATCAAGGATCTCTCTGTACTTTGCTCCGTTCATCCTTCACTCGATCCTGACTACTCTCCCAGACCTTGCTGCCACCCATGCTTCACCGTAGGGATTGTGACAGGTTTCCTCCAGACATGACGCTTGGCATTCAGTACAAAGAGTTCAATCTTGGTTTCATTAGACCAGAGAATCTTGTTTCTCATGGTCTGAGAATCTTTAGGTGCCCTTTGGCAAACTCCAAGAGGGCTGTCATGTGCCTTTTACTGAGGAGTGGCTTCCGTCTGGCCACTCTAACATAAAGGCCTGATTGGTGGAGTACTGTAGAGAGGATTGTCTTCCTGGAAGATTCTCTCATTGCCAGAGGAACTCTGGGGCTCTGTCAGAGTGACCATCGGGTTCTTGGTCACCTCCCTGACCAAGGCCCTTCTCCCCTGATTGCTCAGTTTGGCCAGGCGGCCATCTCTAGGAAGAGTCTTGGTGGTTTCAAACTTCTTCCATTTTATAATGATGGAGGCCACTGTGTTCTTGGGGACCTTTGATGCTGAATACATGTTTGGTACCCATCCCCAGATTTGTGCCTCGACACAATCCTGTCTCAGAGCTCTACGGGCAATTCCTTCGACCTCATGGCTAGGTTTTTGCTCTGACATGCACTGTCAACCTTATATAAACAGGTGTGTGCCTTTCCAAATCATACCCAGTCAATTGAATTTACCACAGGTGGACTCCAATCAATTTGTAGAAACATTTTAAGGATGATCAATGGATGATCAAACAGGATGCACCTGAGTTAATTTATAATCTCATAGCAAAGGGTCTGAATACTTATGTAAATAAGGTATTTCTGTTTGTTTTTGTAATAACTTGTGAGAAAAAATAATTCGTTTTCGCTTTGTCATTATGGGGTATTGTGTGTAGATTGACGAGGGAAATTAACTCAATCAATTTTAGAATAAGGCTGTAACGTAACAAAATGTGGAAAAAGTCAAGCGGTCTGAATACTTTCTACATTTATAAACGGATACGTCTTATACATGGACATTTCCCTGTAGCTACCTTCCCTTCTCTGATTTCTCTCTGTCGTCCTGGTCCTCTGTATCTCAGTTGGTAGAGCATTGCTCTTGCAATGCCGGGATAGTTAGTTCAATTCCTGGGACCAGCCGTAGGTAAAAAATGTATTCCCACATTACTGTAAGTTGCTACATGGTATATATTAAGTTTTTAACTGTTCACTCGGTTCTTTTCCTCCTGTTGATATGGAACATATCATTCACTCTTTCCATCTCTCTCCCCCTCCTTCTCTCCTCTCTCCCTCTTTCTCTCCCTCCCTCCCTCCCCCTCCATCTTTCTCTGCCTCCCTCCCTCTCTCTCTCCCTCCCTCCCTCTCTCCCCAGGATTTGTCAGGAGCAGATTTAGGATCAGGTCTGACCGAGGGCGTGGGTGGTCAACCCATTTGAAGTGGTCGAAGTCAGCCTGCAGGCCAACAGAGATCCTTTCAAAGTGGTGAGATACAAGAAACCCTCTTTAATAAGAACTTGTAATATCTCACTGTTTCCATTCAGGATTCCCCAAATCATAACTCAAGATGTGCATGGGTAACTTAACCCATTAACATTGTCATTTACCTTGACAATAACCATTGACATCGATGCATGATTTATGTGATCAGAGATACAGATGCTGTTTCCTACAGCAGGAAAATAATCCTGCAGCAACAGGAAATGTGAATTATTATGTGGATTATAATTAATGAATTCGTTTGTAGGGGTTGATATATTTATCGTTAGGGCAAATCAAGTCTGACATTTTAATGTGGAAATTATAAACTTTAGAAGCCTTTTTACCCTAGAATACACTACAAGTTAGCATTTCCTAGTGATCAAATTAAAATCCTTCATTTAAGTGTGCACATCTTAAATTAGGATTCCTTTCTTAGAGCAGCTCTATGCTATTCTCAGTCATTGGCACATGCTCTGTTTTGTTCTGCCCCATACAGCAATCTTTCACATTTTCTTAAGGATGTTTTCTTTAAAAAAGTATTTGTTTTACTCACTTAGAGTAGATCTATTCTAATCTCTGTTATTGACACATACTCCTCTTCTCTTTGGCCTTGCGCCTATACAGCAGCCCGACTCTAAGTACTACAGTTAGATTGATTAGCCAGACTCTAAGTACTACAGTTAGATTGGTTAGCCAGACTCTAAGTACTAGTTAGATTGGTTAGCCAGACTCTAAGTACTACAGTTAGATTGATTAGCCAGACTCTAAGTACTACAGTTAGATTGGTTAGCCAGACTCTAAGTGCTACAGTTAGATTGATTAGCCAGACTCTAAGTACTTCAGTTAGATTGGTTAGCCAGACTCTAAGTACTACAGTTGGATTGGTTAGCCTAAGTACTCTAGTCAGTGAGGCAACTGAGGGAAGGAAAATCTTTGAGGAATTGGGTATCAGTGGAGGCTGCTGAGGAGAGGACGGCTCATAATAATGGCTGGAAAGGAGCAAATTGAATGGCATGATACTATTCCACTCATTCCTCTCCAGCCATTACAACGAGCCCGTTCTCTCCAATTAAGGCACCACCAACCTCCTGTGTCGGATAGAGTAGATCAGTGCCTCTAATACCTTGTCTGTTTGCTCTCTATAACATCCTCAAAGGTTCACGTTACACATCCTGCAGAGAGGGCCTGATTCCCAAACAAAAGTTAATTTTGTTGAAAGGAAACGTTACCATACGCCAGCCTGTTTCCCGTGTATAAACTGGAGGATATTTTCTGGACCAGGGCCCATGGCACTATATAGGGAATATGGAATATGGACCAGGGCCCATGGGACTATATAGGGAATATGGACTAGGGCCCATGGCACTATATAGGGAATATGGACCAGGGCCCATGGCACTATATAGGGAATATGGACCAGGGCCCATGGCACTATATAGGGAATATGGACCAGGGCCCATGGCACTATATAGGGAATATGGACCAGGGCTCATGGCACTATATAGGGAATATGGACCAGGGCCCATGGCACTATATAGGGAATATGGACCAGGGCCCATGGCACTATATAGGGAATAGGGAATATGGACCAGGGCCCATGGCACTATATAGGGAATATGGACCAGGGCCCATGGCACTATATAGGGAATATGGACCAGGGCCAATGGCACTATATAGGGAATAGGGAATATGGACCAGGGCCCATGGCACTATATAGGGAATAGGGAATATGGACCAGGGCCCATGGCACTATATAGGGAATATGGACCAGGGCCCATGGCACTATATAGGGAATAGGGAATATGGACCAGGGCCCATGGCACTATATAGGGAATATGGACCAGGGCCCCTGGCACTATATAGGGAATATGGACCAGGGCCCATGGCACTATATAGGGAATATGGACCAGGGCCCATGGCACTATATAGGGAATATGGACCAGGGCCCATTGCACTATATAGGGAATATGGACCAGGGCCCATGGTACTATATAGGGAATATGGACCAGGGCCCATGGCACTATATAGGGAATATGGACCAGGGCCAATGGCACTATATAGGGAATATGGACCAGGGCCCATGGCACTATATAGGGAATATGGACCAGGGCCAATGGCACTATATAGGGAATAGGGAATATGGACCAGGGCCCATGGCACTATATAGGGAATATGGACCAGGGCCAATGGCACTATATAGGGAATAGGGAATATGGACCAGGGCCCATGGCACTATATAGGGAATAGGGAATATGGACCAGGGCCCATGGCACTATATAGGGAATATGGACCAGGGCCCATGGCACTATATAGGGAATAGGGAATATGGACCAGGGCCCATGGCACTATATAGGGAATATGGACCAGGGCCCCTGGCACTATATAGGGAATATGGACCAGGGCCCATGGCACTATATAGGGAATATGGACTAGGGCCCATGGCACTATATAGGGAATATGGACCAGGGCCCATGGCATTATATAGGGAATATGGACCAGGGCCCATGGCACTATATAGGGAATATGGTCCAGGGTCAATGGCACTATATAGGCATTATGGACCAGGGCCCATGGCACTATATAGGGAATATGGACCAGGGCCCATGGCACTATATAGGGAATATGGACCAGGGCCCATGGCACTATATAGGGAATAGGGAATATGGACCAGGGCCCATGGCACTATATAGGGAATATGGACTAGGGCCCCTGGCACTATATAGGGAATATGGACCAGGGCTCATGGCACTATATAGGGAATATGGACCAGGGCCCATGGCACTATATAGGGAATATGGACCAGGGCCCATGGCACTATATAGGGAATATGGACCAGGGCCCATGGCACTATATAGGGAATATGGACCAGCGCCCATGGCACTATATAGGGAATATGGACCAGGGCCCATGGCACTATATAGGGAATATGGACCAGGGCCCATTGCACTATATAGGGAATATGGACCAGGGCCCATGGCACTATATAGGGAATATGGACCAGGGCCCATGGCACTATATAGGGAATGTGGACCAGGGCCCATGGCAATTTATAGGGAATATGGACCAGGGCCCATGGCACTATATAGGGAATATGGACCAGGGCCCATGGCATAATATAGGGAATGTGGACAAGGGCCTATGGCACTATATAGGGAATATGGACCAGGGCCCATGGCACTATATAGGGAATATGGACCAGGGCCCATGGCACTATATAGGGAATATGGACCAGGGCCCATGGCACTATATAGGGAATATGGACCAGGGCCCATGGCACTATATAGGGAATATGGACCAGGGCCCATGGCACTATATAGGGAATATGGACCAGGGCCCATGGCACGATATAGGGAATATGGACCAGGGCCCATGGCACTATATAGGGAATATGGACCAGGGCCCATGGCACTATATAGGGAATATGGACCAGGGCCCATGGCACTATATAGGGAATATGGACCAGGGTCATTGCTACTATATAGGGAATATGGACCAGGGCCCATGGCACTATATAGTGAATATGGACCAGGGCCCATGGCACTATATAGGGAATATGGACCAGGGCCCATGGCACAATATAAGGAATATGGACCAGGGCCCATGGCACTATATAGGGAATATGGACCAGGGCCCATGGCACTATATAGGGAAAATGGACCAGGGCCCATGGCACTATATAGGGAATATGGACCAGGGCCCATGGCACTATGTAGGGAATATGGACCAGGGCCCATGGCACTATATAGGGAATATGGACCAGGGCCCATGGCACAATATAGGGAATATGGACCAGGGCCCATGGCACTATATAGGGAATATGGACCAGGGCCCATGGCACTATATAGGGAATATGGACCAGGGCCCATTGCACTATATAGGGAATATGGACCAGGGCCCATGGCACTATATAGGGAATATGGACCAGGGCCCATGGCACAATATAGGGAATATGGACCAGGGCCCATGGCACTATATAGGGAATATGGACCAGGGCCCATGGCACTATATAGGGAATATGGACCAGGGCCCATGGCACTATATAGGCAATATGGACCAGGGCCCATGGCACTATATAGGGAATATGGACCAGGGCCCATGGCACTATATAGGGAATATGGACCAGGGCCCATGGCACTATATAGGGAATATGGACCAGGGCCCATGGCACTATATAGGCAATATGGACCAGGGCCCATGGCACTATATAGGGAATATGGACCAGGGCCCATGGCACTATATAGGGAATATGGACCAGGGCCCATGGCACTATATAGGGAATATGGACCAGGGCCCATGGCACTATATAGGGAATATGGACCAGGGCCCATGGCACTATATAGGGAATATGGACCAGGGCCCATGGCAATATATAGGGAATGTGGACAAGGGCCCATGGCACTATATAGTATATGGAATATGGAATATGGACCAGGGCCCATGGCACTATATAGGCAATATGGACCAGGGCCCATGGCACTATATAGGGAATATGGACCAGGGCCCATGGCACTATATAGGGAATATGGACCAGGGCCCATGGCACTATACAGGGAATATGGACCAGGGCCCATGGCACTATATAGGGAATATGGACCAGGGCCCATTGCACTATATAGGGAATATGGACCAGGGCCAATGGCACTATATAGGGAATATGGACCAGGGCCCATGGCACTATATAGTATATGGAATATGGAATATGGACCAGGGCCCATGGCACTATATAGGGAATATGGACCAGGGCCCATGGCACTATATAGGGAATATGGACCAGGGCCCATGGCACAATATAAGGAATATGGACCAGGGCTCATGGCACTATATAGGGAATATGGACCAGGGCCCACGGCACTATATAGGGAATATGGACCAGGGCCCATGGCACTATATAGGGAATATGGACCAGGGCCCATGGCACTATATAGGGAATATGGACCAGGGCCCATGGCACTATATAGGGAATATGGACCAGGGCCCATGGCACTATATAGGGAATATGGACCAGGGCCCATGGCACTATATTTTTGTATTTTATTTTTTATTTCACCTTTATTTAACCAGGTAGGCTAGTTGAGAACAAGTTCTCATTTGCAACTGCGACCTGGCCAAGATAAAGCATAGCAGTGTGAACAGACAACAACACATAGTTACACATGGAGTAAACAATAAACAAGTCAATAACATGGTAGGAAAAAGAGAATCTATATACAATGTGTGCAAAAGGCATGAGGTAGGCAATAAATCGAATAATTACAATTTAGCAGATTAACACTGGAGTGATAAATCATCAGATGATCATGTGCAAGAAGAGATACTGGTGTGCAAAAGAGCAGAAAAGTAAATAAATAAAAGCAGTATGGGGGTGAGGTAGGTAAATTGGGTGGGTAGTTTACAGATGGACTATGTACAGCTGCAGCGATCGGTTAGCTGCTCGGATAGCAGATTTTTAAAGTTGTTGAGGGAGATAAAAGTCTCCAACTTCAGAGATTTTTGCAATTCGTTCCAGTCGCAGGCAGCAGAGAACTGGAAGGAAAGGCGACCAAATGAGGTTTTGGCTTTAGGGATGATCAGTGAGATACACCTGCTGGAGCGCGTGCTACGGGTGGGTGTAGCCATCGTGACCAGTGAACTGAGATAAGGCGGCACTTTACCTAGCATAGCCTTGTAGATGACCTGGAGCCAGTGGGTCTGACGACGAACATGTAGCGAGGGCCAGCCGACTAGGGCATACAGGTCGCAGTGGTGGGTCGTATAAGGTGCTTTAGTAACAAAACGGATGGCACTGTGATAAACTGCATCCAGTTTGCTAAGTAGAGTGTTGGAAGCTATTTTGTAGATGACATCGCCGAAGTCGAGGATCGGTAGGATAGTCAGTTTTACTAGGGTAAGTTTGGCGGCGTGAGTGAAGGAGGCTTTGTTCCGGAATAGAAAGCCGACTCTAGATTTGATTTTGGATTGGAGATGTTTGATATGAGTCTGGAAGGAGAGTTTGCAGTCTAGCCAGACACCTAGGTACTTATAGATGTCCACATATTCTAGGTCGGAACCGTCCAGAGTGGTGATGCTAGTCGGGCGTGCGGGTGCAGGCAGCGAACGGTTGAAAAGCATGCATTTGGTTTTACTAGCATTTAAGAGCAGTTGGAGGCCACGGAAGGAGTGTTGTATGGCATTGAAGCTCATTTGGAGGTTAGATAGCACAGTGATCAGGGAAGGGCCGGAAGTATACAGAATGGTGTCGTCTGCGTAGATCTGGATCAGGGAATCGCCCGCAGCAAGAGCAACATCATTGATGTATACAGAGAAAAGAGTCGGCCCGAGAATTGAACCCTGTGGTACCCCCATAGAGACTGCCAGAGGACCGGACAACATGCCCTCCGATTTGACACACTGAACTCTGTCTGCAAAGTAGTTGGTGAACCAGGCAAGGCAGTCATTAGAAAAACCGAGGCTATTGAGTCTGCCGATAAGAATATGGTGATTGACAGATTCGAAAGCCTTGGCCAGGTCGATGAAGACGGCTGCACAGTAATGTCTTTTATCGATGACGGTTATGATATCGTTTAGTACCTTGAGCGTGGCTGAGGTGCACCCGTGACCGGCCCGGAAACCGGATATGGACCAGGGCCCATGGCACTATATAGGGAATATGGACCAGTGCCAGCGGAGAAGGTACGGTGGGATTCGAGATGGTCAGTGATCTGTTTGTTGACTTGGCTTTCGAAGACCTTAGCTAGGCAGGGCAGGATGGATATAGGTCTGTAACAGTTTGGGTCCAGGGTGTCTCCCCCTTTGAAGAGGGGAATGACAGCGGCAGCTTTCCAATCCTTGGGGATCTCAGATGATACGAAGGAGAGGTTGAACAGGCTGGTAATAGGGGGTGCGACAATGGCGGCGGACAGTTTCAGAAATAGGGGGTCCAGATTGTCAAGCCCAGCTGATTTGTATGGGTCCAGGTTTTCCAGCTCTTTCAGAACATCTGCTATCTGGATATGGGTAAAGGAGAAGCTGGGGACGCTTGGGCGAGTAGCAGCGGGCCGGGCGGGGCTGCTGGCCAAGGTTGGAGTCGCCAGGTGGAAGGCATGGCCAGCCATTGAGAAATGTTTGTTGAAGTTTTCGATTATCGCGGACTTATCAGTGGTGACCGTGTTATCTAGCCTCAGTGCAGTGGGCAGCTGGGAGGAGGTGCTCTTGTTTTCCATGGACTTTACAGTATCCCAGAACTTTTTGGAGTTAGAGCTACAGGATGCAAATTTCTGCTTGAAAAAGCTGGCCTTTGCTTTCCTGACTGACTGCGTGTATTGGTTCCTGACTTCCCTGAACAGTTGCATATCACGGGGGCTCTTCGATGCTATCGCAGTTCGCCACAGGATGATTTTGTGCTGGTCGAGGGCAGTCAGGTCTGGAGTGAACCAAGGGCTATATCTGTTCTTGGTTCTGCATTTTTTGAACGGAGCATGCTTGTCTAATATGGTGAGGAAGTAACTTTTAAAGAATGACCAGGCATCCTCAACTGACGGGATGAGGTCAATATCCTTCCAGGGTACCCGGGCCAGGTCGATTAGAAAGGCCTGCTCGCAGAAGTGTTTCAGGGAGCGTTTGACAGTGATGAGGGGTGGTCGTTTGACCGTGGACCCGTGGCGGATACAGGCAATGAGGCAGTGATCGCTGAGATCTTGATTGAAGACAGCAGAGGTGTATTTGGAGGGCAAGTTGGTCAGGATAATGTCTATTAGGGTGCCCATGTTTACGGATTTGGGGTTGTACCTGGTGGGTTCCTTGATGATTTGTGTGAGATTGAGGGCATCAAGCTTAGATTGTAGGACTGCCGGGGTGTTAAGCATATCCCAGTTTAGGTCACCTAACAGAACAAACTCTGAAGCTAGATGGGGAGCGATCAATTCACAGATGGTGTCCAGGGCACAGCTGGGAGCTGAGGGGGGTCGGTAGCAGGCGGCAACAGTGAGAGACTTATTTCTGGAGAGATTAATTTTTTAAATTAGAAGTTCAAACTGTTTGGGCATAGACTTGGAAAGTATGACAGAACTTTGCAGGCTATCTCTGCAGTAGATTGCAACTCCTCCCCCTTTGGCAGTTCTATCTTGACGGAAAGTGTTATAGTTGGGTATGGAAATCTCAGAGTTTTTGGTGGCCTTCCTAAGCCAGGATTCAGACACGGCAAGGACATCAGGGTTGGCAGAGTGTGCTAAAGCGGTGAGTAAGGCAAACTTAGGCAGGAGGCTTCTGATGTTGACATGCATGAGGCCAAGGCTTTTTCGATCACAGAAGTCAACAAATGAGGGTGATTGGGGACATGCAGGGCCTGGGTTTACCTCCACATCACCCGAGGAACAGAGGAGCAGTAGGATGAGGGTGCGGCTAAAGGCTATCAAAACTGGTTGCCTAGAGCGTTGGGGACAAGGAATAAAAGGAGCAGATTTATGGGCGTGGTAGAATAGATTCTGGGCATAATGTGCAGACCAGGGTATGGTGGGGCACGGGTACAGCGGAGGCAAGCCCAGGCACTGGGTGATGATAAGAGAGGTTGTATCTCTGGACATGCTGGTCTCAATGGGTGAGGTCACCGCATGTGTGGGGGGTGGGACAAAGGAGGTATCAGAGGTACGGAGAGTGGAACTACGGGGTCCATTGCAAACCAAAACAATGATAACTAGCCTGAACAACAGTATGCAAGGCATATTGATATTTGAGAGAGACATACAATAAGGCATAAAGTGATTGCAGGTCATGATTGGGAGAGCTAGCTAAAACAGCAGGTCAGATAACAGCAGCTAGTCGGCTAACACAGCAACAGAAGGTAAAAATGGCGAGGACTGGGCAGAGAGGGTCGGATTAACTACACACAGATCCTGAGTTATGGCACAGAGCCGACAGATAAAACACAAATAAACAGAATGGAGTACCGTGAATTAATGGACAGTCAAGCAGGCATAAGCTATGTAGCCAAGTGATCATAGTGTCCAGGGGCCAGCCGTAGATGAAGTAGTGAGGCCTCCACTAAGCTAGCCCGCGGCGTTTAAAGTTAGTAGCCCGGGGGGGTGGTCTGCTCAGACGGAGGGGGTCTGCTCAGACGGAGGCCGGTTGAGGGCACAGCGGATGAGGTATTTGTCTGCAGACCAGACGTGGTCGTGTCGACAGAGAATCCAAGCCGGATGGCGGTGGCGAAAGAGAGGTTGTGAGTTGTAGAATTGTGTTTGCTAACTGGTGCTAGCTTCGTGATTCAGACAGCTAGTCATGGGTAGCAAGCTAGCAGAAGATGGAGGTCTGTTTTTAGCCACGCCGTGCAATTCCGTCGGTAGATTAGTGGGGTTCCGTGTGGTAGAGGGGACCAATCCAGTTGTCAAAATAGTTATAGTGGCCTAAGAAGATTGTTCGATAGACCTGTTCAGATAGCAGCCGATATGCTCAAGACAGCTAACGATTAGCGGGCCGCAGTTAGTATATGGACGTTCAGGTTACGTCGCGATGGAGGGGCCGGTTGAAATACTCCCTCGGGCAGATAACGTCGGTATCCCAGTCGTGAAGGCCCGGTGGGGCTCCGCATCGGCAGTAAAACGGGTCCGGATAGGTGATTGTAGCCCAGGAGTGGCTGATGGCACTCTTAAGCTGGCTAGCTCCGGGATAATTGGTGTTTGCTCTGGAATTAGTGTTAGCCGATAGTCACTCGGATAGCAGCTAGTTAGCTGCAAGATCCAGGTGTAAATGTCCAGAGCTTGAGGTAAAACTCCGGGGATATGGAGAGAAAAATAGGTCGGGTATGCTCTGGTCTGAGTCACGTTGTACAAAACTGGCAATAGTTTTCCGAGCTAAAGGATAGCTGATGAGCGCTAGCTGTGGTTAGCTGAACTATTAACGTTAGCTACTAACGTTAGCTTGTGAGCTGGCTAACTTCTGGTTAGCTTGTTAGCTTCTGTTGTAGATTTCGGATACGAGGTGAATAATACTTTTGAGGAAGAAAAAAATAATAATAATAATAAAAAAAAAAAGAAAACAAAAAAGAAAACAAATAAAAGATTAAAAAAAAAAGAAAAAAAAAAAAAAGAAAAAAAAATAATAGGGAATATGGACCAGGGCCCATGGCACTGTATAGGGAATATGGACCAGGGCCCATGGCACTATATAGGGAATATGGACCAGGGCCCATGGCACTATATAGGGAATATGGACCAGGGCCCATGGCACTATATAGGGAATATGGACCAGGGCCCATGGCACTATATAGGGAATATGGACCAGGGCCCATGGCACTATATAGGGAATATGGACCAGGGCCCATGGCACTATATAGGGAATATGGACCAGGGCCCATGGCAATATATAGGGAATATGGACCAGGGCCCATGGCACTATATAGGGAATATGGACCAGGGCCCATGGCACTATATAGGGAATATGGACCAGGGCCCATTGCACTATATAGGGAATATGGACCAGGGCCCATGGTACTATATAGGGAATATGGACCAGGGCCCATGGCACTATATAGGCAATATGGACCAGGGCCCATGGCACTATATAGGGAATATGGACCAGGGCCAATGGCACTATATAGGGAATATGGACCAGGGCCCATGGCACTATATAGGGATTATGGACCAGGGCCCATGGCACTATATAGGGAATATGGACCAGGGCCCATAGCACTATATAGTATATGGAATATGGAATATGGACCAGGGCCCATGGCACTATATGGGGAATATGGACCAGGGCCCATGGCACTATATAGGGAATATGGACCAGGGCCCATGGCACTATATAGGGAATATGGACCAGGGCCCATGGCACTATATAAGGAATATGGACCAGGGCCCATGGCACTATATAGGGAATATGGACCAGGGCCCATGGCACTATATAGGGAATATGGACCAGGGCCCATGGCACTATATAGGGAATATGGACCAGGGCCCATGGCACTATATAGGGAATATGGACCAGGGCCCATGGCACTATATAGTATATGGAATATGGAATATGGACCAGGGCCCATGGCACTATATAGGGAATATGGACCAGGGTCAATGGCACTATATAGGGAATATGGACCAGGGCCCATGGCACAATATAAGGAATATGGACCAGGGCCCATGGCACTATATAGTGAATATGGACCAGGGCCCATGGCACTATATAGGGAATGTGGACCAGGGCCCATGGCACTATATAGGGAATATGGACCAGGGCCCATGGCACTATATAGGGAATATGGACCAGGGCCCATGGCACTATATAGGGAATATGGACCAGGGCCCATGGCATTATATAGGGAATATGGACCAGGGCCCATGGCACTATATAGGGAATATTGACCAGGGCCCATGGCACTATATAGGGAATATGGACCAGGGCCCATGGCACTATATAGGGAATATGGACCAGGGCCCATGGCACAATATAGGGAATATGGACCAGGGCTCATGGCACTATATAGGGAATATGGACCAGGGCCCATGGCACCAAATAGGGAATATGGACCAGGGCCCATGGCACTATATAGGGAATATGGACCAGGGCCCATGGCACTTTATAGGGAATATGGACCAGGTTCCATGGCACTATATAGGGAATATGGACCAGGGCCCATGGCACCAAATAGGGAATATGGACCAGGGCCCATGGCACCAAATAGGGAATATGGACCAGGGCCCATGGCACTATATAGGGAATATGGACCAGGGCCCATGGCACTATGTAGGGAATATGGACCATTTGCGACTCATGCTAGATTAACTCCCATGGACTAATTGAAAGCAGACAATGTGTATTATTATTATTTCAGGAGGAAGTTAGATATACAGTGAAGTAGAATTGGAAGCTGTATAACTGAAGCTTGGTTTGTTTTGTGAATTCCCCCCGGTCGGTATGAGTCTGTCATTTATGGATGAAGCGTATGAATAGTTATTGATAGTTATTATCATATATGAACTGTAATAAATTGGGCATAGAGGAGAAATGACAAAACAAAACAGGTGTGGTCTTAGATGTGCTTCTCTTTGCCTCTGAGTGTGTTGCTTTGGGGAAAACCAGTCATATCACTCTATGTAGGAAGTTTTCAACAGAATAGCATTTAGTCTGAACCATTCTGAGATAATAGAAACACACTCATTAGACATAAGGGGGTCATATGTGCTTATGGTTAGTCATTATAATGCATTATACCTGCAGCATAATGCATTCTACCTACAACCTGGCTTAGGTGGAGTTGAGCCTGTTTCAGGAGAAGCTCAGCCTATTGTGTACTGGACAGGATAGACATAACCAGTTCCAGCAGAGACAGAGCCCTGATGGGTTGATGATTGAATCCCTTCTAAGCCTGTTGTTAGCAGGGGGTGAGCAATGAGCATCGCAACTCAGTCGTGTCGGAAGTCAAATTCACTGTGTCACGCTCATGTGCATTTGAATGGGCTGTTCCTAACACAGTGCTATCAGAAGTGAATGTGTGAGTTGGTGTTGATTCAAGTCTTATCGGAAGTTGACTGTTTTGGCATACGGAGGCCAGGCTAAATGTTACCTCCTCAGTAACTAATATGGTACCTCCTCCTGCTTGACTGCCCGCACTTCTTATAAAATATTGACTCTGAAATATGAACACCAGTACCGTAAAACTAAAATAGTAGAGTACCGGACATTTTAAATCCACTTCAAGAACTTCCACACTCCACATCTTACTTTAAAAAAGAACTCTGAGATTAGTTGTTGTTTAACTCAGCAGCACCCAGGGGGTTCAGTGATTTGACAAGAGAAAGGCCTGTCCTGGAGATTAGTTGTTGTTTTAACTCAGCAGCACCCAGTGATTTGACAAGAGAAAGGCCCGTCCTGGAGATTAGTTGTTGTTTAACTCAGCAGCACCCAGGGGGTTCAGTGATTTGACAAGAGAAAGGCCCGTCCTGGAGATTAGTTGTTGTTTTAACTCATCAGCACCCAGGGGGTTCAGTGATTTGACAAGAGAAAGGCCTGTCCTGGAGATGAGTTGTTGTTTAACTCAGCAGCACCCAGGGGGTTCAGTGATTTGACAAGAGAAAGGCCCGTCCTGGAGATTAGTTGTTGTTTTAACTCATCAGCACCCAGTGATTTGACAAGAGAAAGGCCTGTCCTGGAGATTAGTTGTTGTTTAACTCAGCAGCACCCAGGGGGTTCAGTGATTTGACAAGAGAAAGGCCTGTCCTGGAGATTAGTTGTTGTTTAACTCAGCAGCACCCAGGGGGTTCAGTGATTTGACAAGAGAAAGGCCTGTCCTGGAGATTAGTTGTTGTTTAACTCAGCAGCACCCAGTGATTTGACAAGAGAAAGGCCCGTCCTGGAGATTAGTTGTTGTTTAACTCAGCAGCACCCAGTGATTTGACAAGAGAAAGGCCTGTCCTGGAGATTAGTTGTTGTTTAACTCAGCAGCACCCAGGGGGTTCAGTGATTTGACAAGAGAAAGGCCCGTTCTGGAGATTAGTTGTTGTTTAACTCAGCAGCACCCAGGGGGTTCAGTGATTTGACAAGAGAAAGGCCCGTCCTGGATCAGGACCTGATTTTTCTATAGGCTGACCAATTAACCGTCAGAGTTCTCTGGGTCGAGCGGGACTTCTCTCCCTTTCTCTGGTACAGTAATACACACACACACACACACACACACACACACACACACACACACACACACACACACACACACACACACACACACACACACACACACACACACAGTAATACCCCTGTACTGCAGAGAGTCACTGCTCAATTAGACAAAATTGTCCCCATATGCCTTCGCAGCTCTTCAATCTGTGTGCAGGAACCCTGTTTATAAATCCTATTTCTGTCCGAGCGAGCCCCTCGAACGGACATGTGCTTCAGCACAGCCAAACAGAGAGGAGAAAACCGCAGTCAGGAAGCACTAATCTGCCCCCCGCTACCATGAAATGATCAGGGCTTTCATGCCAGCTTTGCTTTACAATCATGTGCATGAGTCAGAGCGCTCTCGTTCGTATTTGTGCATATGTTCTCTCTCTCTCTCTCTCTCTCTCTCTAACACACACATTGTCCTAACATCTGTCTTAAGTTGGATTTCATCACTGCACCATAGAGATATATATCAAATCAAATCAAAGTTTATTTGTCACGTGTGCCGAATACAGCAGGTGTAGACCTTACAGTGAAATGCTTACTTACAGGCTCTAACCAATAGTGCAAAGAATGTATTAGGTGAACAATAAGTAGGTAAAGAAATAAAACAACAGTAAAAAGACAGGCTATATACATTAGCGAGGCTATAAAAGTAGCGAGGCTACATACAGACAACGGTTAGTCAGGCTAATTAAGGTAGTATGTACATGTAGATATGGTTCAAGTGACTATGCATACATGATGAACAGAGAGTAGCAGTAGCGTAAAAGAGGGGTGCAGACACAATGCAGATAGCCCAGTTAGCCAATGTGCGGGAGCACTGGTTGGTCGGCCCAATTGAGGTAGTATGTACATGAATGTATAATCAAAGTGACTATGCATATATGGTAAACAGAGAGTAGCAGCAGCGTAAAAAGAGGGGTTGGGGGGGCACACAATGCAAATAGTCCGGGTAGCCATTTGATTACCTGTTCAGGAGTCTTATGGCTTGGGGGTAAAAACTGTTGAGAAGCCTTTTTGTCCTAGACTCGGCACTCCGGTACCGCTTGCCATGCGGTAGTGGAGAGAACAGTCTATGACTAGGGTGGCTGGGGTCTTTGACAATTTTTAGGGCCTTCCTCTGACACCGCCTGGTATAGAGGTCCTGGGTGGCAGGCAGCTTAGCCCCAGTGATGTACAGGGCCGTACGCACTACCCTCTGTAGTGCCTTGCGGTCAGAGGTCGAGCAATTGCCCTACCAAGCAGTGATGCAACCAGTCAGGATGCTCTCGATGTTGCAGCTGTAGAACCTTTTGAGGATCTCAGGACCCATGCCAAATCTTTTTAGTTTCCTGAGGGGGAATAGGCATTGTCATGCCCTCTTCACGACTGTCTTGGTGTGTTTGGAGCATTCTAGTTTGTTGTTGATGTGGACACCAAGGAACTTGAAGCTCTCAACCTGCTCCACTACAGCCCCGTCGATGAGAATGTGGGTGTGCTCGGTCCTCCTTTTCCTGTAGTCCACAATCATCTCCTTAGTCTTGGTTACGTTGAGGGAGAGGTTGTTATTCCGGCACCACCCGGCCAGGTCTCCCACCTCCTCCCTATAGGCTGTCTCGTCGTTGTCGGTGATCAGGCCTACCACTGTTGTGTTGTCTGCAAACTTAATGATGGTGTTGGAGTCGTGCCTGGCCATGCAGTCGAGGGTGAACAGGGCGTACAGGAGGGGACTGAGCACGCACCCCTGTGGAGCTCCAGTGTTGAGGATCAGCGTGGCAGATGTGTTACTACCTACCCTCACCACCGGCGGGCGGTCCGTCAGGAAGTCCAGGATCTATTTGCAGAGGGAGGTGTTTAGTCCCAGGATCCTTAGCTTAGTGATGACCTTTGAGGGCTTTCTGGCGTTTAACACTGAGCTATAGTCAATGAATAGCATTCTCACATAAGTGTTCCTTTTGTCCAGGTGGGAAAGGGCAGTGTGGAGTGCAATAGATATTGCATCATCTGTGGATCTGTTTGCAGAGGGTATGCAAATTGGTCTGTAGTCATTTAGGCAGGTTGCCTTTGTGTTCTTGGGCACAGGGACTATGGTGGTCTGCTTGAAACATGTTGCTATTACAGACTCAATCAAGGACATGTTGAAAATGTCAGTGAAGACACCTGCCAGTTGGTCAGCACATGCCCGGAGCACACGTCCTGGTAATCCGTCAGGCCCTGCAGCTTTGTGTATGTTGACCTGTTTAAAGGAGAGTGTGATCACACAGTCGTCCGGAACAGCTGATGCTCTCATGCATGCCTCAGTGTTGCTTGCCTCGAAGCGAGCATAGAAGTGATTTAGCTTGTCTGGTAGGCTCGTGTCACTAGGCAGCTTGCGGCTGTGCTTCCCTTTGTAGTCTGTAATAGTTTGCAAGCCCTGCCACATAAGACGAGCGTCGGAGTTGGTGTAGTATGATTCAATCTTATCCATGTATTGACGCTTTGCCTGTTTGATGGTTCATCGCAGGGCATAACAGGATGTATTGTAAGCTTCCGGGATAGAGTCCCACACCTTGAAAGCGGCAGCTCTACCCTTTAGCCCTTTAGCTCAATGTGGTCTGTAATCCATGGCTTCTGGTTGGAGTATGTACGCACAGTCACTGTGGGGACGACGTCCTCGATGCACTAATTAATAGGGCCAGTGACTGATGTGGTGTACTCCTCAATGCCATCGAAAGAATCCCAGAACATGTTCCAGTCTGTGATGGCAAAACAGTTCTGTAGTTTAGCATCTGCTTCATCTGACCACTTTTTTATAGACCGAGTCACTGGTGCTTCCTGCTTTAATTTTTGCTTGTAAGCAGGAATCAGGAGGATAGAGTTGTGGTCGGATTTACCAAATGGAGGGCGAGAGCTTTGTACGCGTCTCTGTGTGTGGAGTACAGATGATCCAGATTTTTTTCCCCTCTGGTTGCACATTTAACCTCTCTGGTACCAGTGGGACGGTAGCGTCCCACCTCGACAACAGCAAGTGAAATTGGAGGGCGCCAAATTCAAAACAACAGAAATCCCATAATTAAAATTCCTCAAACATACAAGTATTATACACCATTTTAAAGATAAACTTCTTGTAAATCACACCACAGTGTCCGATTTCAAAAAGGCTTTACGGCGAAAGCACACCAAACGATTATGTTTGTCTGACTAGGCACTCCAACGGACATGTGCTTCAGCACAGCCAACCAGAAAGGAGATAACCGCAGTCAGGAACCACTAATCTGCCCCCCGCTACCATGAAATGATCAGGGCTTTCCTGCCAGCTTTGCTTTACAATCATGTGCATGAGTCGGAGTCAGAGCGCTCTCGTTCGTATTTGTGCTTATGTTCTCAGAACTTAATATTATGTTCTTATGTTCTGCAGAACTTAATATTTGGTACAGAAACCTTTGTTTGCAATTACAGAGATCATACGTTTCCTGTAGTTCTAGACCAGGTTTGCACACACTGCCGAAGGGATTTTGGCCCACTCCTCCATACAGACCTTCTCTAGATCCTTCAGGTTTCGGGGCTGTCGCTGGGCAATACGGACTTTCAGCTCCCTCCAAAGATTTTCTATTGGGTTCAGGTCTGGAGACTGGCTAGGCCACTCCAGGACCTTGAGATGCTTCTTACGGAGCCACTCCTTAGTTGCCCTGACTGTGTGTTTCGGGTCGTTGTCATGCTGGAAGACCCAGCCACGACCCATCTTCAATAGTCTTACTGAGGGAAGGAGGTTGTTGGCCAAGATCTCGCGATATATGGCCCCATCCATCCTCCCCTCAATACGGTGCAGTCGTCCTGTCCCCTTTTCAGAAAAGCATCCCCAAAGAATGATGTTTCCACCTCCATGCTTCACGGTTGGGATGGTGTTCTTGGGGTTGTACTCATCCTTCTTCTTCCTCCAAACACGGCGAGTTTAGACCAAAAATATCTATTTTTGTCTCATCAGACCACATGACCTTCTCCCATTCCTCCTCTGGATCATCCAGATGGTCATTGGCAAACTTCAGACGGGCCTGGACATGCGCTGGCTTGAGCAGGGGGACCTTGCGTGCGCTGCAGGATTTTAATCCATGACGGCGTAGTGTGTTATTAATGGTTTTCTTTGAGACTGTGGTCCCAGCTCTCTTCAGGTCATTGACCAGGTCCTGCCGTGTAGTTCTGGGCTGATCCCTCACCTTCCTCATGATCATTAATGCCCCACGAGGTGAGATCTTGCATGGAGCCCCAGACCGAGGGTGATTGACCGTCATCTTGAACTTCTTCCATTTTCTAAAAATTGCACCAACAGTTGTTGCCTTCTCACCAAGCTACTTGCCTATTGTCCTGTAGCCCATCCCAGCCTTGTGCAGGTCTACAATTTTATCCCTGATGTCCTTACACAGCTCTCTGGTCTTGGCCATTGTGGAGAGGTTGGAGTCTGTTTGATTGAGTGTGTGGACAGGTGTCTTTTATACAGATAACGAGTTCAAACAGGTGCAGTTAATACAGGTAATGAGTGGAGAACAGGAGGGCTTCTTAAAGAAAAACTAACAGGTCTGTGAGAGACAGAATTCTTACTGGTTGGTAGGTGATCAAATACTTATGTCATGCAATAAAATGCAAATGAATTACTTAAAAATCATACAATGTGATTTTCTGGATTTTTGTTTTAGATTCCGTCTCTCACAGTTGAAGTGTACCTATGAGAAAACAGACCTCTACATGCTTTGTAAGTAGGAAAACCTGCAAAATCAGCAGTGTATCAAATACTTGTTCTCCCCACTGTATATAGAAATAGAGATATATATATGGATATATGGATATATAGAGATATAGAGAATAATATATATAGAGAGAGATATAGATATAGATATATAGAGATATAGAGATACAGTATATAGAAATAGAGATATATAGATATATGGATATAGAGATATAGAGAATAATATATATAGAGAGAGAGATATAGATATATAGAGATATAGAGATATATAGATATAGAAAATAATATACAGAGATATAGAGATATATGGATATAAAGAGATGTAGAGATACAGAGATATATTGATATATTGTTATCACTATCTACCTCTGTTGCATTTAATTTTATGTTTTAATATCATACACAGCAAAATATTTGCAGCCCTTACCCTATCTCTCTCCCAACCCTCCCCATCTTTCTCCCACCTGTCCCTCTCTCTCCCATCCCTCCCTCTACCTCTCTCTTATCCCTCCCGCTATCTCTCTCCCATCCATCCCCCTATTCCTCCCCATCTCTCCCCCATCCCTCACCTTAACTCTCTCCCATCCCTCACCCTATTCCTCCCCATCTCTCTCCCATCCCTCACCTTAACTCTCTCCCATCCCTCACCCTATCTCTCTCCCATCCCTCACCCTATCTCTCCTCTCCCATCCCTCACCTATCTCTCTCCTATCCCTCCCCCAATCTCTCTCGCATCACTCCCCCTATTTCTCCCCATCCCTCCCCCATCTCTCCTCCAATCTCTTTCCCCTGTCTCCCTTCCATTTCTCCCCTGTCTCCCTTCCATCTCTCCCCTGTCTCACTGCCCTGTCTCCCTTCCATCTCTCCCCTGTCTCCCTTCCATCTATCCCTTGTCTCCCTACCATCTCTCCCCAGTCTCACTCCCCTGTCTCCCTTCCATCTCTCCCCTGTCTCCCTACCATCTCTCCCCTGTCTCACTCCCCTGTCTCCCTTCCATCTCCCCCTGTCTCCCTTCCATCTCTCCCCTGTCTCACTCCCCTGTCTCCCTACCATCTCTCCCCTGTCTCACTCCCCTGTCTCCCTTCCATCTCTCCCCTGTCTCCCTACCATCTCTCCCCTGTCTCCCTTCCATCTCTCCCCTGTCTCCCTTCCATCTCTCCCTTGTCTCCCTTCCACCTCTCCCCTGTCTCCCTACCATCTCTCCCCTGTCTCCCTTCCATCTCTCCCTTGTCTCCCTTCCATCTCTCCCTTGTCTCCCTTCCATCTCTCCCCTGTCTCCCTTCCATCTCTCCCTTGTCTCCCTTCCATCTCTCCCCTGTCTCCCTTCCATCTCTCCCCTGTCTCACTGCCCTGTCTCCCCTGTCTCCCTTCCATCTCTCCCCTGTCTCACTGCCCTGTCTCCCTACCATCTCTCCCCTGTCTCACTGCCCTGTCTCCCTTCCATCTCTCCCCTGTCTCACTGCCCTTTCTCCCTTCCATCTCTCCCCTGTCTCATTACCATCTCTCCCCTGACCAAGAAGGGCCTTTGTCGGGGAGGTGACCAAGAACCCGATGGTCACTCTGACAGAGCTCCAGAGTTCCTCTGTAGAGATGGGAGCAACTTCCAGAAGGACAACCCTCTCTGCGGCACTCCACCAATCAGGCATGTATGGTAGGGTGGCCAGACATGACAGCCCACTTGGAGTTTGCCAAAAGGAACCTAAAGGACTCTCAGACCATGAGAAACAAGATTATCTGGTCTGATGAAACCAAGATTGAACTTTGGCCTGAATGCCAAGCATCACGTCTAGAGGAAACCTGGCACCATCCCTACGGTGAAGCATGGGGGTGGCAGCATACTGCTGTGGGGATTTTTTTCAGCGGCAGGGACTGAGAGACAAAACAACTCAGGAGGTGTCCTTGAGTGGCTCAGCCAGAGCACGGACTTGGACCTCATCGAACATCTCTGGAGAGACCTGACCTGAAAATAGCTGTGCAGCAACGCTCCCCATCCAGCCTGACAGAGCTTGAGATGATCTGGAGAGAAGATTCATAATGCAGAGCGAAGGCCGTAGTAGAAGCCAGATTTAGACATAGTATACAATTTAACAGTTCCATTTCACGTCATGCTGTTCATATAAATAATTGATTATCATTTACCGGTTTCTCGCAGTTATTTATCCCGGGATAAGGGAGTGGTTTTTACCGGTAAATCTCGGTAACCGGGTTCCCACCATTCAACCCTAGTTGTTAGTGTCTTTGGGGCCGAGGGTTGTTAGTGTCTTTGGGGCCGAGGGTTGTTAGTGTCTTTGGGGCCGATGGTTGTTAGTGTCTTTGGGGCCGAGGGTTGTTAGTGTCTTTGGGGCCGAGGGTTGTTAGTGTCTTTGGGGCCGAGGGTTGTTAGTGTCTTTGGGGCCGAGGGTTGTTAGTGTCTTTGGGGCCGAGGGTTGTTAGTGTCTTTGGGGCCGAGGGTTGTTAGTGTCTTTGGGGCCGAGGGTTGTTAGTGTCTTTGGGGCCGAGGGTTGTTAGTGTCTTTGGGGCCGAGGGTTGTTAGTGTCTTTGGGGCCGAGGGTTGTTAGTGTCTTTGGGGCCGAGGGTTGTTAGTGTCTTTGGGGCACTAACCCCCTCTACCCCCTCCGCCCCACTAACCCCTCCGCCCCTCTGACCCCTCCGCCCCATCAACCCCTCTACCCCCCCTACCCCCTCTGCCACTCTACCGCCTCCACCCTCTCCACCCCTCCACCCCCTCCCGCCTCTACCCCCTCCGCCCCTCTACCCCCGCCGCCCCCTCTACCCCCTCCGCCCCTCTACCCTCTCTTCCCCTCTACCCTCTCTTCCCCCTCCACTCCTCTACCCCCTCTACCCCCTCTTCCCCCTCAGCCCCTCTTCCCCCTCTACCCCCTTTGCCCCTCTACCCCCTCCGTCCAGTCCCCATGCTCTAACACAACACAGTCGCAGCTAATTAGTGGTCCCTATGGGTGACATCGTTAAGGCCGGCCTAACGAGCTGCGCGGCTCTCCGCGGGTCAATCTAATCAGACAGAGGGCCAGGGAGGAAGTGGGTCCAGCCTTATTAACGCCATCAATGGCGGGGGTAGTGGGGGCGGGAGGGTGGGACGGGGACCATCAATGGCGGGGGTAGTGGGGGGGAGGGTAGTGGGGGGGAGGGTGGGGGCAAATGGGTTAGGGGTGACGGGTAGGGGAGCACGAGGCGGCCAGCGCCAGCCAGGACCATGGATCACCTTGAATTCATTAGGGTTAGGGCAGGTAGCAGCTACACCCTTAACTCACACTATACTAAACACCAATGGCTATTAGTGCACTTTCTCTCTCACTGACCTGCGAAGGACACATAAACAAGACAGGCAGTCTCCGATAAGCTCTTCTAATGACAAACACACATGTCAGCCCATGCCTGCACATCATTATATAATGATTATTTTATTTCTTCAGATACTTGGCGCTGTAAAAATGGCTGATCCTCAAGATCATGAGGCTCGGACCAGGTGACGTTCCTTAAACTATTCACTTCACTTTATTCACAAATGTTTGGTCATTACTGACTGAGAAATAATAATATCACATTTTCATCAGATGAGCAATGTTTTTGGTAAAGAGAAATATGCTATATATTACAGGACATCTTGCTATGCTATGGCTAGTTTAAGATATAGCCTACGTCTTTTTCAGCATATGGCTAAATGAGTAATGTTTTCTTTTTTGTTTATTTATTTATTTGGGCCCATCCATCCTCTTCGGAGGACAAAAATAGACATTGTCGTTACATGTGCTGTACATTCTACATACGTTACATAAATGGCTTCTTTTTTTTTTTACAGTAGTTACATAGCAAGAATACAGTAATTTAATATTTGGATATACATTGCATCTACTGTAGATACAGTGGCTTGCAAAAGTATTCACCCCCCTTGGCATTTTTCCTATTTTGTTGCCTTACAGCCTGGAATTAAAATAGATTTTTGGGGGGTTTGTATCATTTGATTTACACAACATGCCTACCACTTTGAAGATGCAAAATAATTTTGGGGGTGAAACAAACAGGAAACAATACAAAAAAACTGAAAACTTGAGCGTGCATAACTATTCACCCCCCCCCCCAAAGGCAATACTTTGTAGAGCCACCTTTTGCAGCAATTACAGCTGCAAGTCTCTTGGGGTACGTCTCTATGAGCTTGGCACATCTAGCCGCTGGGATTTTTGCCCATTCTTCAAGGCAAAACTGCTCCAGCTCTTTCAAGTTGGATGGGTTCCACTGGTGTACAGCAATCTTTAAGTCATACCACAAATTCTCAATTGGATTGAGGTCTGGGCTTTGACTAGGTTATTCCAAGACATTTAAATGTTTCCCCTTAAACTGCTTGAGTGTTGTTTTAGCAGTATGCTTAGGGTCATTGTCCTGCTGGAAGGTGAACCTCCGTCCCAGTCTCAAATCTCTTGAAGACTGAAACCGGTTTCCCTCAAGAATTTCCCTGTATTTAGCGCCATCCATCATTCCTTCAATTCTGACCAGTTTCCCAGTCCTTGCTGATGAAAAACATCCCCACAGCATGATGCTGCCACCACCATGTTTCACTGTTGGGATGGTATTCTCGGGGTGATGAGAGGTGTTGGGTTTGCGCCAGACATAGCGTTTTCCTTGATGGCCAAAAAGCTCAATTTTAGTCTCATCTAACCAGAGTACCTTCTTCCATATGTTTGGGGAGTCTCCCACATGCCTTTTGGCTAACACCAAACGTGTTTATTTCTTATTTTTCCTGCAATGGCTTTTTTCTGGACACTCTTTCATAAAGCCCAGCTATGTGGCGTGTATGGCTCAAAGTGGTCCTATGGACAGATACTCAAATCTCCGCTGTGGAGCTTTGCAGCTCCTTCAGGGTTATCTTTGGCCTCTTTGTTGCCTCTCTGATTAATGCACTCCTTGCTTGGTCCATGAGTTTTGGTGTGCGGCCCTCTCTTTGCAGGTTTGTTGTGGTGCCATATTCTTTCCATTTTTTAATAATGGATTTAAGGGTGCTCCGTGGGATGTCCAAAGTTTCGGATATTTTTTTATAACCCAACCCTGATCTGTACTTCTACACAACTTTGTCCGTGACCTGTTTGAAGAGCTCCTTGGTCTTCAAGGTGCCGCTTGCTTGCTTGCCCCTTGTTTAGTGGTGTTGCAGACTCTGGGGCCTTTCAGAACAGGTGTATATATACTGAGATCATGTGACACTTAGGTTGCACACAGGTGGACTTTATTTATCTAATTATGTGACTTCTGAAGGTAATTGGTTGCACCAGGTCTAATTTAGGGGATTCACAGCAAAGGGGGTGAATACATATGCACACACCACTTTTCTGTTTTCATTTTTTTTAATTTCACTTCACCAATTTGGACTCTTTTGTATGTCCATTGCATGAAATCCAATTAAAAATCCACTTAAATTACAGGTTGTAATGCAACAAAATAGGAAAAATGCCAAGGGGGTGAATAGTTTTTGCAAGGCACTAAATCATGTTTTCAGTCACATGAGAAATGTATTATATGCTGTATTATAGATATTTTCATCTGACCTAGATAGTTTGTGTGTATGCATTGCTATGTAGGCTATGTGTGCCTTTTTTTAATGTGTGTAGTTCTGTCCTTGATCTGTTCTCTGTCTATTGATGTTCTGTATTATGTCATGTTTCATGTTTTGTGTGGACACCAGGAAGAGTAGCTGCTACTTTGCAACAGCTAATGGGGATCCTAATAAAATGCTAAATCAAAATGCTGATCAAGCCCACCAGGCTGCCTTAAGGTGCCCACCAGTCTGCCTGATGAAGCCCACCAGCCTGTCTTAAGGTGCACACCAGCCTGCCTGATGAAGCCCACCAGCCTATCTGATGAAGCACACCAGTCTGCCTGATGAAGCCCACCAGTCTGCCTGATGAAGCCCAACAACCTGTCTGATGAAGCCCACCAGTCTGCCTGATTAAGCCCACCAGCCTGCCTTAAGGTGCCCACCAGTCTGTCTGATCAAGCCCACCAGGCTGCCTTAAGGTGCCCACCAGTCTGCCTGATGAAGCCCCCCAGCCTATCTGATGAAGCCCACCAGTCTGCCTGATGAAGCCCACAGCCTGTCTGATGAAGCCCACCAGCCTATCTGAGGAAGCCCACCAGGCTGTCTGATTAAGCCCACCAGCCTGCCTTAAGGTGCCCACCAGTCTGTCTGATCAAGCCCACCAGGCTGCCTTAAGGTGCCCACCAGTCTGCCTGATGAAGCCCACCAGGCTGTCTGATGAAGCCCACCAGTCTGCCTGATGAAGCCCACCAGGCTGTCTGATTAAGCCCACCAGCCTGCCTTAAGGTGCCCACCAGTCTGTCTGATCAAGCCCACCAGGCTGCCTTAAGGTGCCCACCAGTCTGCCTGATGAAGCCCACCAGCCTATCTGATGAAGCCCACCAGGCTGTCTGATGAAGCCCACCAGGCTGTCTGATGAAGCCCACCAGTCTGCCTGATTAAGCCCACCAGCCTGCCTTAAGGTGCCCACCAGTCTGTCTGATCAAGCCCACCAGGCTGCCTTAAGGTGCCCACCAGTCTGCCTGATGAAGCCCCCCAGCCTGTCTGATGAAGCCCACCAGGCTGTCTGATGAAGCCCACCAGGCAGGCCATTAGGATATTTACCAGGCAGGCCATTAGGATGCCCACAAGGCAGCTGCCTTAGGGGGCCTGCTGTCTCAGGGTCCAACACCCACAGGCCTCCCTGACCTCTTAACTTCCAACAGATTGTTCCAGCCAGTGGATGTGCCATATAGACAACCATAGTACAACCTCCTCTCCCCTGTAACTATTCCCCAGGTCGTTGCTGCAAATGAGAACGTGTTCTCAGTCAACTTACCTGGTAAAATAACGGATAAAAAATAAAAAATAAATAAAAAAGAATACAACCAAACACACAACTGCAAATGAACACTGATCTGTTATCCATATTACAGCCATACAGCGTCCAATCTAATCTTCTATTACAATCAATAGTACTCCACCTAGACAAATCGGGGCCCTGCCTCATCTAATACAA
The DNA here is from genome assembly GCF_029448725.1 of Salvelinus fontinalis. Classification (NCBI taxonomy): domain Eukaryota; kingdom Metazoa; phylum Chordata; class Actinopteri; order Salmoniformes; family Salmonidae; genus Salvelinus; species Salvelinus fontinalis. Next base: position 39,295,283 of record NC_074680.1, read on the forward strand.
AAAAAATTATTGGGAACAATTTACATTTATAATGCAATAACCATACATGCCGTGACATACTGTGTGCATAGTTTCAGGGCCCTGGGCATAAGCACATTGGCAGTCAACTAGATTGGAAAATTAGTCTACCCAGCTATCTAAACTTGTAGTAATCATGGCCAATTTACCGACCGGGGGTCCTGACCTCCAGGGGGCCCCTATTGATTCTGTTATTCACTCTCACTCATAGCATATTAACATGGCATTGTTTATGGCAAAAGTTATAGAATTGCAGACAACTTGCTTTAAAACTGCAACCTTTTCTCGCCTAGGGCCCCCGAAAGGCTAGGGCTGGCCCTGCATAGATGATCTGCTAATATCAGCCTATTCATCATACAGGGGGTTTAGAGTCCACCACAAAATATTACAGACACACAGCCACGCCACAACCCGTGTTCCACGGCCAAATGGCCAGATTACACACACGCCACACCCACAGTGCCGTAATTCACAGAAGACTTCACATGAACATGAATCAACCACCAGAAAAAACAGCCATTTTTTTGTGCACTAAATACAACTTACAGATCATCATAAAATACATTTTGAGACTCACATTGGTGTCTAGAAAACACTTGTTTGAAATAGTGATTTTTATACATTTCTTTTTCAGAGTGCCTTTGAAGCTGATTAAAACACATCAAACTTGAAGTGTGTGTGTGTGTGTGTGTGCACTGTGCGTGCGCCTGAGTGTGTGTGTGTGTGTGCTTGTGTGTGCTTGTGTGTGCATGTTCCTGTCAGCCATAGGAGGCTGTGTTGCATCAGTCTCCTCTCTCCTGTGGGGCTGGCTGATTCACTAGAGCAGGGTAGCTAAGTACAAGCTAAAATAACAACCTCGAGATATTCAAATATTTGAGCAGAGAATGGAGTCTACAACACACTCTCTCGTTCTGCTCTATATCTCCTGTAGGCACTCACTCACACACACACACACACACCTGCAGCTCAGCCAAAGGGCGATGGTCCCCGTTCAGGAAATTATACCTGGCTCACTTCCGCTCCCTTTCTTTCTCCCCCCTTCACTTCCTCTCTCTCTCTCTCTCTCTCTCTCTCTCTCTCTCTCTCTCTCTCTCTCTCTCTCTCTCTCTCTCTCTCTCTCTCTCTCTCTCTCTCTCTCTCTCTCTCTCTCTCTCTCTCTCTCTCTCTCTCTCTCTCTCTCTCTCTCTCCACCACCTCTCCTTCTCTTTCTCTCTCTCTTTCTCCTCCCCTTTGCCCCCTCTCTCCTCCTCCCTCTCTCTCCTCTCCCACTACCCCTGGCAGCAGTCAGCAGTAGTCTATGTTGTCAGGTTTCTATTTGACACTCATCACTAATGTGTGTGTCTGTGTGTGTGTGCTCTCTTCTAAAATGAAATAGCTGTGGGTTTTGCCCCGAGGCCCACTGTACGCTCGGTGATAGACTGGCTAACAACTGAAGGTTGTGGATGGATGAAATCGTAAAAGCCTAACCTGTTCCCATGGCAATGGAGTGTCAAATGCATGTGTTTGTTTGGGTCTTGACTTCTAGCAACATGTTAGCTACGTGTGCTGGATTAGCCAAAGCAGTAAACCCCTCCCAACAGGAAAACATACATACAGTACAGGCATGCATACTCTTAACTGCACCTTCCCCCATACTGAACATATACACTCAACGGCCAGTTTATTAGGTGCACCACCCCGTTCAAAAAATGGTTCGCTCCTACAGACAGTGAGTCACGTGGCCCTGGCTTGCTATATAAAGCAGGCAGACAGGCAGGCATCGAGGCATTCAGTTACTGTTCGATAGAACGTTAGAATGGGCAAAAATAGCGAGGGGGGGACTTTGAATGTGATATGATCATCAGTGCTTGATGTGCCAGTTACAGTGTCTCAGAAACGACCGACCTCCTGGGGTTTTCATGCATGACAGTGTCTAGGGTTTACCGGGAATGGTGCAACAAAGAATGGTGTGGCAGACCTGTGGGTCAAAACACCTCGATGATGAGAGAGATCGAAGGAGAACGGCAAGAATCATGCAAGCTAACAGGTGGACCACAAACAGGCAAATAATGATACAACAGTGGTGTGCAGAAAGACATCTCGGAACGCACAACTCGTCGGTCCTCGTCACGCAGCAGACAACCTCACCGGGTTCCACTCCTATCAGCTAAAAACAAGAAGAAGCGGATCCAGTGGGCACACGATCACCAACACTGGACTACTGAGGAGTGGAAGAATCGCCTGGTCCGACGAATCCAGGTTCCTGTTGCGTCATGCTGATGGCAGAGTTAGGATTTGGCATAAGCAACATGAGTCCATGGCCCCATCCAGCCCGGTGTCAACAGTACGAGGAATGTTTTCCTGGCCCACGTTAGGTCTCTTGATACCAACTGAGCAATGTTCGAATGCCACACCTTGTAGAATCCATGGCCCAAAATAATTCAGACTGATCTGGAGACAAAGTGGTTTTGTGGTTTTCCCCGACACAGTACTAGATGGGTATACCTAATAAACTGGCCGCCAAGTGTATGTTAATCCCGTGCAATCTCGTCTGTCTCCATCATAATGACCTATCTGTCCCTGTCTCCACTTTGGCCATCATTGCAATCATGACAAAACAAAACATATAGTAGCAGCATGTGGTTTTCCCCTACCAGGCCAGTGGAAACAGAGGGAACTGAAAGATCAAGATACTGTACAGTATGTGTAGAAGCCATAGTTTAGAGTTTGGTGGTAGTGTTCTGTGCTGACATAGTTACAAATGGAAAGCAGGTATGGAAAGTAGGTTTTAAGACATATAGGAAACAATCTGTCTCTTGTCACCTTCCTTGTAAAGACTCCAGTGGTCAAGAACACGCCTGACCCATGTATTCCAGTAATGGTGTGTAAACTCCCTGTTCTGTGTGTGTGTCTGTGTGTGTGTGTGTGTGTGTGTGTGTGTGTGTGTGTGTGTGTGTGTGTGTGTGTGTGTGTGTGTGTGTGTGTGTGTGTGTGTGTGTGTGTGTGTGTGTGTGTGTGTGTGTGTGTGTGTGTGTGTGTGTGTGTGCGTGCTTGAGTGTTCAACACACTCTTAACCCATGTATTCCAGTAGTAGTAGTGTGTGCGTGCGTGCGTGCGTGCTTGAGTGCGTTCGTGTTCAACACACTCTTAACCCATGTATTCCAGTAGTAGTAGTAGTGCGTGCGTGCTTGAGTGCGTGCTTGAGTGCGTGCGTGTTCAACATGCTCTTAACCCATGTATTCCAGTAGTAGTAGTAGTGCGTGCGTGCTTGAGTGCGTGCTTGAGTGCGTGCTTGAGTGCGTGCTTGAGTGCGTGCTTGAGTGCGTGCGTGTTCAACATGCTCTTAACCCATGTATTCCAGTAGTAGTGTGTGTTGCACTGGACTCAGTGTTACTCCAGTTGGAGCTTGTCTTGTTGCTGAATGCGTTGGGTGGAGTAAAGATAACCATATGACATTTGGAGGCAGACTCAACATCATGAATTAACAACACATGTTCTTTCTCCCCCCTTCATTCTTTAAACGACAGCGTTTTCCTTTTGGACCTCACTTCCATAACGTTTGACCTACATTAGATTGAAGAGTGCCCAGATTATTACACCAAACTATTTATCTTTGTTTACAAACATACTGATCAGAGATTTTAAAAGCAATGGCTTAATTTAACTCGGTTATATTTTAGGTTCCTATAAGCCAAAAGAAATGGACTTTGTTCAAGAGTAATGTGTGTTTAAGTTGTTAAGAAAATCATCAAAGGTAGACTCAGCGATATGACGTAGATGCAGAAAGTAAACCTCATAGTGGGTCAATTTCCTCAACAACTAAGAGCGGTGAAGCGTGAGGGTGAACCTTTCCGCTATTTTGATGCCCTGGCTACCACAGCGTGAAGCAAACCAGTGCACATGCGCAGATACTCTCTGTCACCGTGTGAGAGGAACGTTTTGCATCTCGCTTATCTCAATATGTTTGGTGCTACTCGTACCAATGTCATTTTACGGAGTCTTTAAGGTTGAGCACCATGACGGTGGTTCTTCCTATTGTTTGGTTATTGTTTGGTTCTTGTTTGGTTATTGTTTGGTTATTGTTTTGGTTAATGTTTGGTTAATGTTTGGTTAATGTTTGGTTAATGTTTGGTTAATGTTTGGTTATTGTTTAGTTATTGCTTGGTGATCTATTGAAGGGATTCTGAGTAGGACTGGTACAGTGTGATCATCTCACTGTGGTTGACGTACATTCAAAAACAACACTACCATCCCAGAGTTATTGTGCTGATCTAGGATCAGGTCATGCAATTTCTTATTGTGTTCTAAAAGGCTAAACTGATCCTAAATCAGCACTCCTACTCTTTATAGAGACCCTTTATACATACGACCACTGTTCATCTTACTGCAGCTCTGTGATGTGGTTCACAAACGGTCAAAAACAACACTAAGATCCCTGATGCAACGGTCCGTGACCACTGGATGCGGGGGAGAATGCTTTCCAAGTCAAATCAGCCCCGGCATGCAAAGACAATGGGATGAATGTTTACACTGTCACTCGCAGAAAGGGACTGGTGATGGAACTCTGTGTTTGGTTTCGCCAAATATAAATGGACCCATCTCGTTCAAAAAGTTCACTCAAGTTTCCCAAAAAGCACCTGAAAACACCTGGATGATCATCAAGACTCTTGGAAGAATATTCTATACACAGATGAGTCAGAACTATAACTTTTTGGACGACATGGGTCCCATTATGCCTGGTGAAAACCAAACACTGCATTCCACAGTAAGAACCTCATACCAACGGTCAAGCATGGTGATGGTAGTGTGATGGTTCGGGGATGTTTTGCTGCCTCAGGACCTGGATGACTTGCCTTAATAGAAGGACCCATGAATGCTGCTCTGTATCAAAGAATTCTACAGGAGAAGGCCAGGACATCCGTCTGTGAGCTGAAGCTGAAGCGCAGCTGGGTCATGCAGCAAGACAATTATCCAAAACACACAATCAAGTCTACATGAAAATGGTTAAAAAGCAACAAATTTGCAGTTTTGGAATGGCCTAGTCAAAGTCCAGACCAAATCCCAATTGAAATTATGTGACAGGACTTGAAATGAGCAAATGTCACTGAGTTAAAGCAGTTCTGCATGCAAGACTGGGCCAAAAATCCTCCACAGCAACGTGAGAGACTGATCAAGAACTACAGGAAGCGTTTGGCTGGAGTCATTGGAGCTAAATGTAGCACAACCAGTTATTGAGTGTAAGGGGGCAATTACTTTTTCACACAGGGTTATTAGGTGTTGTGTAACTTTGTTTATGAAATAAATGAAGTATGTAATTTTTGTGTTATTTGTTCACTCAGTTTCCTTTTATCTAATATCAGGTTTTGGTTGAAGATCTGATAATATTCAGTATCAAAAATATGCAAAAGTAGAGATAATTAGAAAGGGGGCAAATACTTTTTCACAGCACTGTATATACAGTACACTGTATGTCATGGAAAGAGCAGGTGTTCCTAATATTTTGTACACTGTGTGTATATTATATTAATAAAGTAGTACTATGTTAAATAGCTGCTGAGTTCCATTAAGCTTTTTTTTTCTCTCTCTCTATCTCTCTCTCTCTCACACATACACACACACAAACACACACACACACACACACACACACACACACCTCTGAAACCTCAGCCCTTTCCCATATAATGAAGTAGACAATGTAAAAGAGCTGCTGTGTTTCATCAAGCTCACACACGCACACTCACACACACCTCTCCGCAACACACACACCTCTCCGCAGCACACACACCTCTCCGCAGCACACACACCTCTCCGCAGCACACACACACACACCTCTCCGCAGCACACACACCTCTCCGCAGCACACACACCTCTCCGCAACACACACCTCCCCGCAACACACACCTCCCCGCAACACACACCTCTCCGCAACACACACCTCTCCGCAACACACACCTCTTTACAACACACACCTCCCCGCAACACACACCTCTCCGCAACACACACCTCTCCGCAGCATACACACCTCCCTGCAACACACACTTCTACGCAACACACACCTCTCCGCAATACACACCTCCCCGCAACACACACCTCCCCGCAACACACACCTCTTTACAACACACACCTCTTTACAACACACACCTCCCCGCAACACACACCTCCCCGCAACACACACCTCTTTACAACACACAGCTCTCTGCAATACACACCTCCCCGCAACACACACCTCCCTGCAACACACACCTCTTTACAACACACACCTCCCCGCAACACACAACTCCCCTCAACACACACCTCCCCGCAACACACACCTCTCCGCAACACACACCTCTTTACAACACACACCTCCCCGCAACACACACCTTCCCGCAACACACAGCTCCCCGCTACACACACCTCTCTACAACACACACACTCCTCTCCGCAGCACACACACCTCTCCAAAGCACACATACCTCTCCACAGCACACACATATCTCCGCAGCACAACCTCAGCCCTGTGCTGCTGGCCTGCTGTTTGCTCAGGACTTAATGAGTGTACATACTCCAGGTCAGGTGGCTGGTGACCTCACAGACCACAGGCAGATCAGGCTGTCCTTGTCACTACTAGTCTCTGAGTCGGTTTGCTACTCCCACACACACACATATACAGATGTAAGATCTTAGTTTGAGCCAGTAATATCTTAATTTGAGCCAGGTTGCTAAAGCAGGAAAATAATCCTGCAGCTACACAAAATTTGAATTATTGTGTGGACTATAATAAATGGACATTTTTGTAGGGGTTGATACATTTTCTGTGAAGGAAAAGTCTGAAATGTACAATCTTCATAAGCTTTTTTAAACCTCAAATACACTACACATTTTAAATGCCCTGCATTGCAGGAAAGTTCTCCTGCAAAAGGGTAATCAAATTAAGATCCTACATCTGTGCACATACACACATACTCTTTTGGTATCTCTTTCTCTCCCCCCATAAGTCCCATTATTAGACAGACACAACGCCATTAGAGGCACAAATACTTTGATTTATAACTAGGTGGTGATGAACTTTAGCCTGTCCATGGTTGAATGGACCTTCTGAATGTCATCTCTCATGTCAAACACTTCTTGACACACCAATGGAATCACTATCTATTGGTTACTCTTTTCATGCACAATATTCACAGATCCATTGGGATGGAAAAACTCACCCAGATGTTAAAAACTTTAAAAAATCTCTTAACAACTTAAACATTAATATATTGACCTACGCTAAAGCTGTGCATTTTAAAATAGATCGACAAGACTAGAAGGTTATCGTGGTCGAAATTAATTAATTCAACACGTGTAATTGGAATACGGCTGGGTCTACCTATTCAGAGGCAATGCGGCTGGGCCTACCTATTCAGAGGCAATGCGGCTGGGCCTACCTATTCAGAGGCAATGCGGCTAGGCCTACCTATTCAGAGGCAATGCGGCTAGGCCTACCTATTCAGAGGCAATGCGGCTAGGCCTACCTATTCAGAGGCAATGCGGCTAGGCCTACCTATTCAGAGGCAATGCGGCTAGGCCTACCTATTCAGAGGCAATGCGGCTAGGTCTACCTATTCAGAGGCAATGCGGCTAGGCCTACCTATTCAGAGGCAATGCGGCTAGGCCTACCTATTCAGAGGCAATGCGGCTGGGCCTACCTATTCAGAGGCAATGCGGCTGGGCCTACCTATTCAGAGGCAATGCGGCTAGGCCTACCTATTCAGAGGCAATGCGACTAGGCCTACCTATTCAGAGGCAATGCGGCTAGGCCTACCTATTCAGAGGCAATGCGGCTAGGCCTACCTATTCAGAGGCAATGCGGCTGGGCCTACCTATTCAGAGGCACTGCGGCTAGGTCTACCTATTCAGAGGCAATGCGGCTAGGCCTACCTATTTAGAGGCAATGCGGCTAGGCCTACCTATTCAGAGGCAATGCGGCTAGGCCTACCTATTCAGAGGCAATGCGGCTAGGCCTACCTATTCAGAGGCAATGCTGCTAGGCCTACCTATTCAGGGCAATGCTGCTAGGCCTACCTATTCAGAGGCAATGCTGCTAGGCCTACCTATTCAGAGGCAATGCGGCTAGGTCTACCTATTCAGAGGCAATGCGGCTAGGCCTACC
>NC_074680.1:39307692-39408626 GCF_029448725.1 Salvelinus fontinalis
CCAGGTTAGACAGAGGTAGAGTGAGGTAGAGAGAGGAGAGACCAGGTTAGACAGAGGTAGAGTGAGGTAGAGAGAGAGACCAGCTTAGACAGAGGTAGAGTGAGGTAGAGAGAGGTAGAGACAGAGAGAGCAGGTTACACAGAGGTAGGGAGAGAGAGGAGAGAGACAGAAGGGGAGGAGAAGAGGCATTAGGGAAATGTGTTGTAGGTGGTCATTGAGGAAAGGGGACTGGAGAGAGATGAGGAAAATGAGAGAGAGAGGGAGAAGTGAGAGTTATGGTGAGACTTAGGGTTGAGCTAGAATGTACTGTACTGTAGGTTAACGGTAGAGAGGTGACCGGTGAGATAGGAGAAGAGAGGGTGAATGTGGACAGAATAAAATAGGAATTTGGAGAAGTTTAGGTTTTGTTGAAAGGGAGGAGAGAGGAGATGTGGGATGACAGAAATGAACAGAGGGTTAAACAAGCATGAGCAACGTTTTGGCACCATGACAAAAAATAACTTTGAGAATTCACCAAATTGTTTCAACACTATGCCTTAGATATTATATCCGTGTGTGGTCTATTCTATGACTTATGGGAATCCGAGTGGTTTCTGCGGAAGAGAGATCATTTTCGTTGCTGTATAGTATTTGGCCAGGAATTCCTCGACATAAGACCCAATGCCTATATTATTTTTTCTTTCGATGGACATTTACAGTCATGACGTTGCACGTGCATTACTCAGATTCCAAACGCTTTTAGTTTTTATGGAGCCTTATATTTAAGGAATGTTTTGTATATCGCGAAGCAAAATGCCGTCGGCCTACTTACATCATGGTATTTTAGTTTACGGTTAACCTATCTAATGTTCTCCATAGGCCTACACAGCCTTTCATTTATGTTTTGTTTTTTCAAGATATTGAAATGATTTTAAAGCTAATAAAATAGTTAGTAAAGTAGCCTAGCCTACATAGCCCATGTTGCACATATCCTCATTTGGTACAATTATTTTCCCGGTGTTGGATATTGATAAATCAATATGCACACGTAACATGAATAAATTCATTTTGATCGAATCCTGATTTTCTACACGACTTGCTTTTCGTATAGGCCACTTTTTCTTCTGCCTCCTTTATTCATAAATATTAAATGGGAAGTCAGGCTGGCTTGCTTGTGGCTCTCAATAGTTATTTTAATGGCTATCATTCTACAGTAAATTCTGTCAAATGGAAAAGGCAAGCTTACCAATTGAATTCTGGTTTTCTATTTCGTTACATAATTCGCTTTCTTTTTGTTTATCGTTTTCATGCCTTTATATTATACAAGACGACATACCTGAGATTAATGATGGATACAAGTCATTTAAATTGGAATAGGTGCCCACTGAATAGGATCATTGAATAAGGATCATTGAAATAAGAAAACGTACAAGGCAGTCTGTAATAATACATATTTTATCATATTTATTCTAATCCAATCTCGAGGTATTTAGACAACAGTATATTGAAATGCATAAAATGGTTTAGCCTAATAGGCTAATAAATCATAATTGTAGGAAAAATGCCGTCGTATCCAACATGTCAGTCAAAACCTAATGGTCTTTACTATGTTGCTATTATGTCTGATGAAAACGATCCTATAGACTCTAGACTACTGGCACGTAAGAAAGGTATTAAAGATTACATCCGAGCCGCTTAGCGTTGTTTGTGAATATGCGTGTTGTTACCTTAAATTGAAATGTAATGATCCAATAATTTTTTCCAAAGAGTGACATGATACACGTTGCCCCGTGGACGCGTGACTGGGACAACTCAAGTAGGCCTACGGTTAAGAGTACGTCAGGCACTGCATGCGTGTACTGCAGCTATAAGCCAAAAAATAAGCTACATCTTGAATTCATTGTATGTTTTTGATTATTTTAAAATGTTTGCGTGTGGGTTCGATAAAAAAATAGTATTTGTTATTAATCTATACATGCTTTATTGACCTGTCATTGGGAAGGAGTTATTTTTTTTAATATATTTCTCATCAGTAAATAGCTGTGCCATTGCAGCTGCATAGCCTATAGTGAGCTGTTCGCTGACACTTGAACAAAGAAAAAAATACATTATTTTAGCAAAAAAAATATTTGGACATAATGAATCCTTCAGCTTTTTGAAAATCCCCACTCCTTAATTCAGTCGGCAGAAGTCTACTTGTATTATAAGGAGGGACTGTGGATGTGGATAGGGAGAGGGCGGGCGTGTTGCGTTGTGTTTTGAAAGTGTGTGCCGGCTGCAGTGTGTGTGTAGTGAGTGCTTTGAAATATGGGTCTATAGGCCCCAATTTGAAAGGATTTAGTACATCAGTAGGCCTAGTTCATCATCAACAAATGAAGTCCCGTTGATAACTATAGGCCTATAGCAGCCTGTGGCACGCAGAGAAAGCCATACTTTGAAAATGGGTCGTTTGAATCGATTAAAACCGCACGAATTGCAATCCAAATAGTTTAACATGTATCGTATTATAAGTATTTCTTATATTCTGATGATGGCTTTAGATCAGACTTTGACATACAAAATCTCAAAACTAAATAATTTGCTATTGAAACCTTGGAATAAAATAAAGTAATAATCTAAAAAATAATATAACCTATGGCTGATTATGCCATGTATAGACTATCTGAAAAATGCATTAGGCCTACATTTAAAAAAAAAATTTAAAAAAAAAAATTATCCAAACGACTTATATCACCACCCAGCCACCACCGCATGTGTTTTTCTGCATAATTTGTCCCCATTGATGCATCAAACGGTAGTCTATTGAATAAATCGAGGTCTCCATGTATCATCAACTGGTCATAACTCGCCAGTCTTTTGGTCTCAAGAGGGGCTTCAATGCTGCGTGTTTTAACAACAAACCATCAAAGACATTTGATAACACCATACTTGAATATCGATCAATTCACTTCACATTATACAATTTGAAAGGTCCGTGTGCCTTTTTCCACTAGGCCTTATGGGCGTCAAGACCCCGGGATTAGTTTTGGCATTATCTCGCGTGCCCCCGACGATATATCAAACGAAGTGCGCATGCCTCCCCCTCTCACTTCCTCTCTCACACACACTATATCACTCATGCACGCTCGCACTCACACTCTGTGTCCTCCACCTCACACGTTGTTTGCACCCTTGCAGTCAATATATTATCCAACATAAAATGCACCATATTTTCTAACACAAGACTAACACCGAGTTTAGTGAGATGTTCTTTGTGAAACTTTTGGAATTAAAATACGTTTATACACACAAAAATATAATGTGTTATTCGACTAGGCCTATTAGTGGGATAAGCTTCGATGAAATTTACCCACAATTGCAGCTTCTATTAGATCAGCGTGCAAATCATTATTGGAGGTTAATTGTTAACATAAATGTAGCCTAGTCCACTGGCCAAAATATATAAACGTGTCATTACGTTTGAATTATTTAAACCACTCTTGTTATTCATTTACATTAGGCCTAATGTTAGTCATTTTAGCACGTTGGTTAAGACAATACGGAAATGCCATGCAATTAGGAAGTCAGCATAAAATATACAACAGTAACACACAAAAATAAAAATACAAATGTTAAATTCCCCGATGATTGTTATGATTATCTGAGTCTGTCAATCGGTCTCTATTTCTGTTTTGTGCCAATTGATTTTCTCTTTTTGAATGAAAAAATAATAATACCGTAGAAACGTGTCCAATTTATTTTTAAGAACTCGTATTTACAATGACGGCCTACCGGAGAACAGTGGGTTAACTGCCTTGTTCAGGGGCAGAACGACAGATTTTTACCTTGTTAGCTCGGGGATTGGACCAGCAACAACGCTCTAACCACTAGGATACCTGCCGTCCAATGATGTAAATCAACGTCAGCAGGATGACCTGATTCCTCTGGTCAAGTTAACTGGTAGAAAATATGAGGACTTGAGAAGTTTAGTTTATTTCTTCTTCGTTGATATCCCTAAACCTTATAAGATAAAGGCAAGTGGCTGCAAAGTACAAAATAACAAGAGCTTTTGCTGAAAAAATTGCTAATTAAATATGTTACCCCCATACAACATTTGGCTATGGAATATTGCTAAATTTAAAGTTTCATTCAAACAGAACTCTACAACCCTCACAATTTTTTTTCGCAGTTTAAAACTGCAGTAAAAGTACGGTAACTGCAGTGAAATGTGGTATTTGTGGTATACTGCACTCTAACTGACAGTAACACTGAAATATGACTGCAGTAAAAAAAAACGGTGTTAGTTAGGATGCAGTATTTTCAGCATGCTGAAGTTACACTGCACTCTGACTGCAATATATTTTAGTACGGAAAAGTTGGTCTATTCAAATGCACATTTGGCGTGCTACGCTAACGACCGCCAATGAGCTTCTCAGTGCATCATACACAGTGCCTTCGGAAGGTATTCAGACCTCTTGATTTTTCCCCCACGTTTTGTTACATTACAGCCTTATTCTAAAATTGATTAAAAAAAAAAAATTCCCTCATCAATCTACACACAATACCCCATAATGACTAAGTAAAATAGGTTTTTAGACATTTTTGCAAATGTATAAAAAAAAATCTGAAATATAACATTTACATAAGTATTCAGACCCTTTATTCAGTACTTTGTTGAAGCACCTTTGGCAGCGATTACAGCATCAAGTCTTGTTGGGTATGACGCCGCAAGCTTGGCACACCTGTATTTGGGGAGTTTCTCCCATTCTTCTCTGTAGATCCTCTCAAGCTCTGTCAGGTTGGATGGGAGCGTTGCTACACAGCTATTTTCAGGTCTCTCCAGAGATGATCGATCAGGTTCTTGTCTGGGCTCTGGCTGGGCCACTCAAGGACATTCAGAGACTTTTCCTGAAGCCACTCCTGCGTTGTCTTGGCTGTGTGCTTAGGGTCGTTGTCCTGTTGGAAGGTGAAATTTCACCCCCGTCTGAGGTCCTGAGCGCTCTGGAGCAGGTTTTCATCAAGGATCTCTCTGTACTTTGCTCTGTTCATCTTTGCCTCGATCCTGACTAGTCTCCTAGTCCCTGCCATTGAAAAACATCCCCTCAGCATGATGCTGCCACCACCACGCTTCACCGTAGGGATGTTGCCAGGTTTCCTCTAGACATGAATGACGCTTGGCATTTAGGCCAAAGAGTTCAAGCTTGGTTTCATCAGACCAGAGAATCTTGTTCCTTGTGGTCTGAGAATATTTAGGTGCCTTTTGGCAAACTCCAAGAGGGCCGTCATGTGCTTTTTACTGAGGAGTGGCTTCCTTCTGGCCACTGTACCATAAAGGCCTGCTTGGTGGAGTGTTGCAGAAATGGTTGTCCTTCTGGAAGTTTCTCCCATCTCCACAGAGGAACTCTAGAGCTCTGTCAGAATGACTATTGGGTTCTTGGTCACCTCCCTGACAAAGGCTTTTCTCCCCGATTGCTCAGTTTAGCCGGGTGGCCAGCATTAGGAAGGGTATTGGGGGTTCCAAACTTCTTCCATTTAAGAATGATGGAGGCCACTGTGTTCTTGGGGACCTTCAATGCTGCAGACATTTGTTGGTACCCTTCCCTAGATCTGTGCCTCGACACAATCCTGTCTCGGAGTTCTACGGACAATTCCTTCGACCTAATGGCTTGGTTTTTGCTCTGACATTCCCTGTCAACTGTGGGACATTATATAGACAGGTGTGTGCCTTTCAAAATCATGTCCAATAAATTTAATTTACCACAGTTGAACTCCAATCAAGTTGTACAAATATCTCAAGGATGATCAATGGAAACAGGATGCACCTGAGCTCAATTTCGAGTCTCATAGCAAAAGGTCTGAATACTTATGTAAATAAAGTATTTCTGTTTATTATTTTTATTATGTATTTCTGTTAATTATTTGTAATACATTTGCACAAAAAAAAAACTGTTTTCATTTTGTCATTATAGGGTATTTTATGTAGATTGTGGAATATAAAAATATATATATACAATTTTAGAGTAATATTGTAACGTAACAGAATATGGTCTGAATACTTTCCGAAGGCACTGTATGTCAAGATGTCAACATATATCACCTGCAAGAAAATGTATGGATCCGGAGGTTCCAGGTTCGTGGTTGACACAAAACTACAATATGTAGTTATATTGATGGACACAAAACTACAATATGTAATAGCAATGTAACAGCACGGTAGCCCTATGTAGCTTATACAGTGCCGTGGTCGGTGGCTTGTCTAGAGGCATACCGCCCACCTCCAGAGAAAGAGGTAGCGTGTCAATATGATTGAAAGCACCAAGAAAGCATACTCAACTCGTATATTCAATATTTAATATGTGTGAGACACTACACTTGAAGGTCGTCATATTGTACTTGACCTTGTGATTAACACAAACTAGGCTAAAGATGGATAAGGATGGAATTCTATAGAAAGGAGGTGTTTCCTTTTACCTGTGTGCATTTTGCTTCAGGTTCTATAGAATGCGGTGATTTATGCTGCACTGCATTGACTAGTGGAGAACTTGCTGATGGCAGAAAATGTGTCCTGTTTATAACACTCCATTCTTCTAGTTTGGCGCTGGGAAAGGACGAACTGTCACTAACTGCATGGAGGAAAACAAAGAGACACAGAGACAGAGAGGAGGGAAGTCAGAGGAGATGAACCGAAGAGACTTCACGCGACCACTCCCATCTATTGTAGGAATTCATGTCACCTCAAAACTATACAGCTTTTTAGCAAAACCCCCGACTAAAAGTTATCCTGCAAAAATACGATGAATACTTAAAATGGTAACGATCATCATTTGCTAGGAATTACTTCAGATCATGTAAATAGAGAAATGGCTAGGGCTATGGTTGTCTTAAAAGGCGTTTCTGCATCTGTTTAGACAAATCTGAATTAGGCAGACTCGTTTTGTGCAGTTGGCGCCTAGCCCTAGTCATTTCTCTATTTACATGATCTGAAGTAATTCCTCAGAACCCTGGAAAACCCGTATATGTCTGTGGTTTTGCCTTAGCCTACTGATCAAACCGAAGCAGCTCATTGCTAAAAGAATGCAGTAAGACGATTCTTTCGTGTAATGGCCAGGAACATTTAACCAAGCCCGTCTTCCTGTGGGGACAAATTAGATTTACTTGAACCGTTCCCCCTTTGAACGTGATGGATATTATATTATACACGGTTCCCAGAGTTTAGAATAGGAAAAGCAAGCCCACCAGTGTTGTAACTTGAGAAGACCACTGAATCGATTATTTTTTCCCCGACCCACTTTACTTTCTTTCAACAAATCAAGTTTTACTTGTAGTTGTCTATTCTGTGCATAAAGACATTTTTTTAAATATTTGTTGAAGGTCTAAAAGGGTTGGGTCTTTTTTGAGGGTATTTTTCTTAGATAATCATTCGCTGACATAAAACTGTCTTAGGTTATATTGAGGGAGGATGTATGTTATCTTTTGTTCTTGATGGAGCGGTAGGCCTGGCTTGGCGTCGTGTGTGTGTGTGTGTGTGTGTGTGTGTGTGTGTGTGTGTGTGTGTGTGTGTGTGTGTGTGTGTGTGTGTGTGTGTGTGTGTGTGTGTGTGTGTGTGTGTGTGTGTGTGTGTGTGTGTGTGTGTGCGTGTGCGTGTGTGACAGTGCCATTTGATGACCAATGCCTTTCAAAATATCGCCATATTCCAAATGCAACTCATATAATTTTACGCATTTTTACGCATAGCCTATAGATTTACGCTAAGCCTATTGTTTTACGCATGAGGCCTGTACTCGCCATTTGTGTCTTAGTGATATTTTTTTACGCTCTTTGTCTTAGAATAGGCCTACTGTATTGAGTATTCACTCCATGTTGTAGTGTAAACCCAACAGCCATATCATAGTCAAGTTTTTCTAAATAAAAACATGAGTCTCAAGGCTGGCGAAGTGATCGTGGCGCTAAAAGGCCTCACGTCATTCAGTGTACATTATACTTATTTTCGGCTTTCAAAACCTGCCGCAAACATCTGCTAATAATTTGGAAATGCATAAATTGTTTATAAAGGCATTCTTTGAGAACACATTCCTCCCCGGGATTTCTTGTTCGGCTTGAAGATCTGCGCTGCGTTTGAGAGGCGAAGCCTTGTTGTCTAGATTGTCGGTGTTAAGTTAAGACATGGAATGGCCGCGGCCTCCGGTATCTAAAGAGTTATATTATACAAGCTCTAAGGAGAGTGGCATGTTTCTATCTACAAGGCGGTGAGACGCAAGATCGTTCTATCTTCTGACAGATGCACGGTTATGACAAGCGCATAGGCGGTCGACTGACATCTTACACTCTCCTTGCTAAAACAAAAAACGTTCTCCCTAAAAATCTTATTCACAAGAAAAGCCAGGTATTATTATTTGTTGAAGGTCATATTTATTTAGGCTATATTGTTTCCAAAATATAATAGTATTTGTGGTAACATAGCGAAAACGAACTGTCCAATCATGACTGTAACTAACAAAAACAAGTTCTCTAAACTGAGATAGGGCCTTTACGCAACAACACGGGCTATTGGAGCAGTATGATAGGCTAAAAACGTGTGAAACTGCATTGCAGGGGTGTGTATTTGAAGCAAGGCAAAAACAAAATGTGTGGCTGCAAGACATGGCATGGCAAAGCTTTGAACACCTCATTTTGATTTGAGTTCATCTCCCCGTGCACCGCTGCGCCTTCCCTTCGTTATCCCACTAATATTACACATCCGCCCCAAGCCTTCCTTTAACCATCTGTTTTAATGCAACCGTTTGAACTAGGAACTAAACTTTACCAATACATGCACTCACCGGTTCACTAACTTAGAAAGCCAATTTATTTTCGCACTTTGTTCACTATTTTATATTTCATTAGTAGAATAATGATCCTGATAAAAAACTGCAGAACTCAACATTTAAAAAGTTACACATCTGCCTACCTTGCGACAAGGCCCACTACACGCAGACACGCAAAGTACGCACACGCACCGCACCCCCTGCTGACCCATGCGTTTTCCTATTTATTTTAACCATTAACAAATGCAAATTCTTTGCCCATGTACCAAAGTAAAAATCATGCTTACTTTGTTGCTCTGTTATCGACCGAATCCCCAGAATATCTGTTACCGAGTGCGATGAGGGCCATATCCTGTGCATAGCCATGTGTCCAGGGAGGGAGTGCATGCCCGGGGGAGTCGGTACTTTGGTCCCAGAGGCTCCGATGGGGGTCGGATACGAGTATATGTGGTTGTATGGGAGCGTTGGTTGAGGTGGTTGGTGAGACGACTGCTTGCTGGACTCATACTGGCTCTGCTGGGATAGATTGCCAATCTTGTTGCGGAGGATCCGACTGATGGAGCTCACAGATGGTAGATTAAATTTGTCACAAACGCCATCAGCCAGTAGCCTGTCCCGGATCTCCCATGCGAAAATACCCGGGTCCCTCTGCTTGTATGTCCGTATGTGCTTGACCACTGACGGCGTGGTGACCCGTGGCTTGCTGCCCCCGATCGCTCCCGGGAGTATAGAGCCGGTCTCGTTGTATCGGGACAGTATCTTGCTGACGCAGCCGTGGGAGACCCGGAGCTGTCTGCTGATGTCGCAAGGTCTGATGCCCAGCTGAGCGAGCTCTACAATCCGCAGCCGGATGGCGTTGGGTAGCGGTCTGCCGTTGACGAAAACACCGCCGAGCTGGTTCACCTCTCCGAAGGCTGGCTCTGGTGTCATGGAAACATATACAGAGACAGCTAAATGAAACACACATCTTAAGTTAGACAACTTGTAGCTGTAATAGCCTGTAATCACAACAATGCTCTATTATGACTAGTGTTGTTAATCATGCCTAAATGCTAATGCGGTCTGCAATGTTGTTTCCAACCGGTTAAGGACGGATTAAATGCTTATTTACAGCATATGAGATTGTCTTAAATGTATTGGGATGTATATAGAATATGTATGTCTTTATAATACACTCAAAACAGATGCGTAAAACCCAATTTAGCGCGTGATGAAAACCTCGCAATTTGTTTCCGTTTGTCCATAACATACTGCTACATTGTAATACCGTTGTGTTTTACTTTCAAGATACAGTTGCAGTACAAATGTGTTTTACGCATATCTGTGCTATAGGCTAAATTTACCAATCGGCTTCTAATAATGGTAATTGGAAAATCCCATCGTAAAAACCAACTGAAGCGTAAAACAACTGTTCGGTGTATCCATACAATCGCCTTACAAGCAATATAGACTAATCATAGTTGAGGCAGGAATACCCGGGGCCGAGTGACTGTTATAGACTAACTCCATCATCGGCACACAATGTTTTCATATAAACTTACCCATTGCGTTTAGTCCACAAATTATTATTGGGATCTCGGAGTTACACCTTCCGTCCAGTTCCGCGTCCAGTTTCGCTGGTGTCTGGAAACCTGTCTAGGGGAGCACAAATCCTCACTCTCCTCTGCCACTGGTAGGCTACTGCGATAACCAAACTACGATAGCAGCGAGAAGGACAAATCCTCACTCTCCTCTGCCACGGGTAGGCTACTGCGATAACCAAACTACGATAGTAGCGAGAAGGACAAATCCGCGATGTGTTTCCTGATGGCAGGGGAGACAGGTTTACATTTCAATCCAGACAATCATGGGCCGGACTTCCAAAACTTTGCTTCTCCCCGAGGCTCGGTCCGCCAATGAATGTTTGAGTTTGTAGAGAGCAGCTTTCCTATTGGACTGAAAGTTTGACATGACATATGCTCATGCAGCAAGGCAACCCCCTCTCTTCCACAGGAACTACAGACAGGGTTACCCTACCACCACGAATTGCAATTATGAGTTGCACTACACAGGAATGGTAAGTTATAATATTAATATTGTGATTAGGACTCATACATAACAATGAATTAGGCTACAGGATAAACCACCAATGTAATAATCCCAATATGATAATACAGTCAAGCGTTTGGCTTTTGCTGCCTATATAGTCAGTGAGGAATTGATGTGATATGAACACAAAATTATGAAAGTGAAAATAACATCTTACATATTGATATTCCATTCCCTCAATTCAAATGGACAGTCTAAAGTCCGTAAAGGCTGTCTTCACTCACCAACCAAAGAAATAACAGGAGACATTGAGAATATTTGCACACCATGAAGTGGCGCCCAGAGTAAGGCCAACGAATCTTATGATGTAGTATTCATAGGCCTTGACTTTGACTTATAAATACACAAACAAAAACAAACAAAATAAGTTACTGTCGGAGTTGGTCGTTAGGTCATTGCCTATATTGCTCATTCCTTTTAGGCAACTAATACACTTGTATTTCAATGTTTTTTTAAATTATATTATCCTTGTGTAAAACATTTCATTTATATTCCAAAGTAGCTCAGGCCTTGTTTTGATTGTTAATTTGTGTATAATTTAACAAATGTTGATTCATCTCTTTCCTCTTGCATAATCGAGATACGAAACAAATTAATATTTCTAGGTTGTATGTTGATATTCAACTGAGTGTATATATTTAAAAAAAATATAGGTCTAATGCGTAATCTCAGAAAACTTGGCCTAGAGAGCAGACTATATGTTTGCTATTAATAGCTTGAATAAATGTTAGATTTGCATATTCAACACAATGTATTTATTTAAAAAATATGTATTTGAGTTACTTATAATTGCATATTTCAAATACATTCTCAATTAATATGAAATATGTTATTAAAAAAAGGAATATGAAACAGTAAGCATATGGAAGTTTGCTGTTATGTCATGTTTATTTATTCAACGTATAGATACATACCATGAATGCGCTAGACTAACCCTACAACTATATTTCACTCATCTGACAGGCAATATAGAACGCCTTCCACACGTAGGTAATCGGACGCTTTGTTTCCTGTTTACAGGAGAAACTATAGCTCTGAAAGCGCTCGGTGGTTGTTTTACCTGTGCTCACGGTTTTCTCTTTCTCTTGTTGCTAAGGGTCACTTCACAACAGTAAGCTTAGTTTGCTCGGCATCTTAGAAACAGATTTAAGGGTATCAACACTAGCCTATATCGTCTATACACACACATATGTCGCTCAAGCTTATTCTGCACTGCATTTTGTCAAGATTGGCTTAGACTGTCCATCTTCTTACTGTCCGTGTCTTCCAGGACCCTCATCTGTTATAGCAACGATAGATTCCAGGTTAGTGATCACTGAACTCTAAAGTCTTTCTCGCTCGTTTTCCAGCTGTTCTATTGGTGCATTTCCATACAGGATTTACCCCAGTGTTTTACCCCAAAGGCTTAGACTTTTCTCTTTCCATCTATGCGGGCCGGCACCCATGTCTCACTGGGCCATGGCTCCGGCGGAACCGCTCTCACTTGGGGCCAAAGCCAGGCCACTGGTACTTTTCAGCTGGCATTTAGCCTACATCATAACAATGGCCAACTGTGAACTTCTCACCTTCTCACAAACTGTTCTGATTATGCAGAGGTTCTTGATTCTGCTCTTCACAAGTCCGGACTGTCTGCCTTAGCTATGGAAACACTATGTCCCTAGTATAGCCTAGTGTAACACTAGGTCTAATGCGTAACACTGATGTTACAGTCGAAAAGCAGCATAAGGGTGTTCCTGGTGTACGTATTTGTGCAGACCGGGCCGATTCCCCTGGCCCCCGCTCTCGATGGCAGCCACTAATGCCTTAAGGATAATGTTTACCGTTGGAAAACGTGCTCAACTCGTTTCCATTGAGGTGCTTCGGATGTCTGGAATAACAAAGAGTCAAGTCGAGGGATCAGAGGTCTCCGCTCAGCAATTAGTAGTGTAGATACTTTCAGATTCATGTGATGGTATGTAAAAAGCATTTACTTTACTAATATTATACTTATATTATTTAGCCCCATTCGGACCATGCATGGTGCAATGTTGATCAAGATTCGAAGTAGGCTTATTTATGATTTTTTTAACCGTTAGTTCACGAGCAGATCCAGCCTCAAGTGCCAATTCAATTCCCCAGGGACGCGGTGCGTTGGGGCCAATCAAGGCATCGAGGGAATTCGCTTGAATCCATTCCACCTCCGTAACATTCTGATAGAATGGATGTCTTGTGATGTGTCCCTCGGCTGTTTAGCTCTATTCTTCTTTCTGTCCACACGTCATTTTATCGCAGTGAGACATAAATCTGAAGGGTAAATTGGGCATTGACAGATAAGTGTTAACGATGTGCGTAGAGGAATGTGAAGAGATATATGCGGTCTTTAAGTCTGCCTAAAGAGAGAATAATGGTCGTGTTTCATCAGCGAGATGTAGGCTCAGATTATATTACAGCCGAAACGATATTACATCAGATAATGTTTGTATTATTGTTGTTGTTGTTATTGGCTGTCTTATTATTGTTATAACTGTATTCCTGAAAAATATTATTATTTGTATAAAGGTGGTAGGCCTATAGACCTATTATTATTTATTATTATTATTATTATAATATTTTTGTTATAGCCAAGCATGTTAGGAATTGACCAAATAAAAAAGGTTGTGTATTCCATGTGCAGGCGTACTAGGCTACAGTAGACCTACATCTTCCCATGTGCAGGCCTACTAGGCTACAGTAGACCTACATCTTCCCATGTGCAGGCCTACTAGGCTACAGTAGACCTACATCTTCCCATGTGCAGGCCTACTAGGCTACAGTAGACCTACATCTTCCCATGTGCAGGCCTACTAGGCTACAGTAGACCTACATCTTCCCATGTGCAGGCCTACTAGGCTACAGTAGACCTACATCTTCCCATGTGCAGGCCTACTAGGCTACAGTAGACCTACATCTTCCCATGTGCAGGCCTACTAGGCTACAGTAGACCTACATCTTCCCATGTGCAGGCCTACTAGGCTACAGTAGACCTACATCTTCCCATGTGCAGGCCTACTAGGCTACAGTAGACCTACATCTTCCCATGTGCAGGCCTACTAGGCTACAGTAGACCTACATCTTCCCATGTGCAGGCCTACTAGGCTACAGTAGACCTACATCTTCCCATGTGCAGGCCTACTAGGCTACAGTAGACCTACATCTTCCCATGTGCAGGCCTACTAGGCTACAGTAGACCTACATCTTCCCATGTGCAGGCCTACTAGGCTACAGTAGACCTACATCTTCCCATGTGCAGGCCTACTAGGCTACAGTAGACCTACATCTTCCCATGTGCAGGCCTACTAGGCTACAGTAGACCTACATCTTCCCATGTGTATCTCGATGCCTTTTCCTGTTCCCCACACTTTTTGCTTTACATTATGCGTTGCAATCACCAAAATAGTTCCATTTGTAAATGCATGAATTCTGTATAACCTTGCCTACCACTGAAGAGATTAAAGGTGATGAGCGATGTATCCATGGAGATCACATGAATTACCACGGCACATCATCTAATCTATCAGATCAGCAGGGGATCTTTTGATGTCTATCTTGCCATGATTTGTAGCCTATTATTTGAATCCGATATTTTCCAATATATTACACAGTTGACTAAATAGGTAGGCCTATAAGTTTTGTGGAAATCTAAAAGGCATGACTAACAATGAATTCAACTCTGCTCTCCATGCATGTCCTCAGTTTAGGACGAAGTCCCTCGCGCATGGTATAGGCCTAGGTTAAATAATAGCGGTGCTCTGCTTATTTGAACTAAAGGAATTTAAGGCATGCATCGTATAGTTGACTAAAACACGATTAGCCGTGTCGAATGGTCCCAACCGCAAGTCAACGCATCGCATCCTTTCTGATCTGTAAAACACGACTAACTGGTTTTGGGGGATACGGACCAACGGGACAGTTGACGTAATAACCCAATTTCAATATTTTCGTTTCTGTCCATTGAGCTCGCTTGTAACCCATGCGGAGATCCTTAATTTTACGCTTAAAATGGTGCAAAAATCACTTCAACTTCACGCACCAAATCCAGATTTGTTTACGCTAAAAGATGCAGCCATTAAATTATCAATATTCCGCTGCCAATTGCACAACCACATTATATACCTTACCTCTATTGTTGGCCTATGCATTTTTAAGCAAGCCATGCACTGTAGGACATACCTTTTTTATAATTCTGTTGTTTTCAAGGTAATTTAGTGGCTGCCAGTTACCTGCAAGTTACTGTAAAAAAGGTACATACTGTAAAAAAGGTATGTTATCGTAAATTAAAGTTTACAGTAATGTACTTTTAAACCAACGTTTTACAGTAATTTACAAGTAGCCTAACTGTGATTAATTTACAGGGGGGTTCTCACCATATGGCACCTTGCTGCTATTTTGGCTGCATGGTGATAACATTATTTTATGTTCCTAGGCTACATGTATGAAGTATTCAACATATTGTTTTAATTAAGGGGTATACCTATGCTAAGATCAGTATTTTTTTATAACAGTTTTGAGTGACAGATTTGTATTTATTTATTATATGCTTACACCTCGTTTTATTTGCACTGTGCAATCAATATCGTCCAAATAACCTACAAGTTTTCTTTCTGTCTGACCTATTCCGATATTTCGACGAGACAAAAACGTAACAAGCAGTGGACATCTGATGTGCTATTCGGGTTGCTGAAGCCAAGCAACACAGAGCATATTGGACTGATCTTGGAGTTATTTATATATGCCCTTATAAGGCAGACTAATGTCCCTTTCGGTTGGTAGACCTACTGTAAATTCAGGAGGATGTACCCGACCAAGGGTGGCTGGGATCGTATCGCCTTCTATTCCCATAAAGGTAAGGATTAACGCACCCCTCGACCATTATTTCATTCTAAAACGATACAAGTTATTATAAGGCAGGCTGATGTAGCCCTCTCGGTGAATCTAAACAGCGCGTGCATGATGTTCCTGGGGTGGCTCGTGACATTCATTTATACCCAAAGAGGAAAGGGATAATGCAGCCTCAGCCGTTCTAAATTCTAAAAGAGAATAGGCCTATGTGTGTTGCTTTTATTCAGGGCGTGAGGTCATGTTGGTTATTCCACTGTATTATAGACTGCATTGTCACCAGAGCAAGCCTACAGTATAGTTTAAACAGTTCCTTCACCGCATGGACTATGGGCCAATATTGAGGTTGCCTAACTGAGACAACACAATACTTTTCTGTTCTCAACAGCCATGTTTAGATTTTATTGTCCAACTATTTTCTAAAATATTTCTGAAAAATATCTAGAACTGAATTTTCTACATGGTAATTTGTGGTTGTCTACGGCAAAGCTTGTAGAAAACTGTAGAAAACGAGGGTTCGCCTGGTTCAGTATTTTTAGAGAGCGTTATGCAGCAGCAGCAGCGCCACCTACCAGATTGACTGGGTATCTCAAGTGATTCTCTTCACATTTGAACCCATCTTGAATTTTACATATTTTTAAAATCTTTGAATTACCCTAGTTTGCACCTCATTCATATCCACAAAATACCAATATGCCAATAAAGTTGATATCGATAATGGCATGATTATGCTTGACCAGTACTCCTTTGACTGGTATTAAGTAAGTCACTCCATAGATGATGATGCATTTTGAGGAATAGGCTATTATCGGTTTACGCACTTCATCTGTTTTGTGTTTCAGCTATTTCTGAGTGACTCCCTCTATATCACATTCGCCTATATCATTTAGTGTACATGTTTTATGATATTGCACCATTCTAGGCTATATCATATGATATCTAATACACGATTTCCTTGCATTGCGCAGTTTATCATTTATATCCCTGCCTGTATTAAATATTTCTCAGACAATATAATTGTTATGTAACAGACTAATCTAATTCAGTGTAGGCCTATTTATGCTGGCTATAAATTTCCTATCGGTTTATAAACTATCAAGCAGTGGGATGCGTTTCATTTACAATATCATATAGCCTAATGTTATTGCATAATCCACTATGGGGAGAGTCTAACGTGTTCCCAGCGGTGCTTGGCCCGGCACCTCTGTTTTGATATGTCGTTGTATAGTCTCTGAATTAACTTGAGACGTGCGCAGCAAGCAACATGTATGTGTCCAGGTTGCACGGTTCCAAACAGAAGGCTATTTCATAATGTCCATGGTGAATAGCACTAAAACAACGTTACCACCATGTCTTACAGATTGTACTGTACACTTACTGCCTCAATGCTATTTGTACATCTTTATAAAACAATACAGCCCATGCATAATGGTCTAGGCTATAGGCTACTCATTCATATTGATAAAACATATCATAATTCGACCAATTTCTTCAAACGTCAAAATCGTCGCTTCATATTTTCTATTTTGTAGCCTAATGTAATACATTCCTGGTTATTTAATTGCATATTTATTGTTGATAATGTATCTTAACGATAGAATCCTTTATTGAAACAATAACAACGTGGACACCTCGCCTCTGTAATGGTAAAAAGCTGAGGGATGGGCCTGGAGAAAATAATGTAACCACTCTCAACTGTATACAGACTTATGGATGCAAGAACTGACCATCCATGGCATCACAATGATAGTTGTAACCATGTTTTGAGGCTATACAGTGTTTGTTTACATTGTTTACAAACATTGGCGTAAAACAAGCTTGGATTTTGGGTTCTGATGGGGTACGACAGTTGAATTGAAGCAAGTTATATTCTTAAAATATCAATGGGTAGCCCATTAAATTATATGTCCAAAAATTGATTTCAGATTGATTTCAGATTTAAGATGGCCTTATATATTATTATAACATCCAGAATTATAGCAGGGTAAGTGGATATTATGGACGGACAGAACGCGCTCCTAATAACTTGATGACCAGTAATCAACTTTCCATGATAGTGGCGTTTTGTCCAAATTAAAGCTATTTGACGTTATTATAATGATGTTCTTCAAATTGTGTGTTTTGCTTATTCATAGCATGACCATTTTATGAAGTAGACTAGGTGTGGGGATTTTAAATTGAATGAACATTGATGTAGTGAATGGAATCTTCATTTGACACAGTATATGACCACTTTTTTAAAGAATAACAATCTCTCAACTAAATGTGAACCAGAGGATGAGTGCGCGGGCGTTCACTTAGAATTCCACTGAGACTGATCCAAAGAACGTCTGAGAAGTCAATGGAGTGTACTAAAAGCCTTTCCTCATAACAGCCAAATGATTCGTCTATCAGCGATTGCGTTTTGGGGTACTGTATTTATAATCAAAGTAATTAGGATTCTCTTCATTTTTCTGTCTCGGGATAGCCTCTACTGATCGTTGTTAAATGGATAAGTCCCGGACCCTAATTGTGTCTCTTTGCCAAATCAAACTATCATAGTTGAAATCGTGTGACAATCATTACTACAGTAGATCTAAAGAACTGTGATAAATCGCCTATAACGTATCTGACGCTAATGGCCAACTGGAATCATCATCTTCTATGAAGAGAGATGGACGTTTGACATGTTATTGGACAGACAGAAGCAGAAACATTAGAATGTTCTGGTGTAAACGGACTCCTTTAGAAGTGTTAGGCCTTATGTATAACCGAAGACAACAAATAACCTACACATACAGTAGGCCTATCCTTTAACGTGAAATCTTGACAGCATGAGGAAGTGGCAATATGAATCGAATTTGTAAAGGTTGTACATACAACCAGTGTAGATGTAACTTTGTATTTTCTCTATGCTGCTCAGTAGAGAATGCACATGTTAAGACGCAAGGCAATAACTTGATATCAACGAATAATTTGCCTATTGCTAAAATATTATCGTTCCTTTTCAGAGTTTAACATTGATGCAACATAGTATGTAGACTAGGCCACTCTTATGCCATCACTGGGAAATGTTTATTTCGGTCGAACGGCAAAAGACTTACCCAAAAGGAAAATTGGTCACGGCAAGCCGTTTAGGCTTCACTACGTTCAGGTATGTGGTGACTGTAATTGCCCCAGTAATAATGTCATAATATCAAGTCGATCATGTCAAATAACATCAAAATGTACTTGGCGATAAAAAGTTTTGATCCAAAGTCTCATGATGTGAATTGAGCTTTTAGTCTGAAATTGTAGTTGGGATGCAAGGAGGAGATCAAATCAAATCAAAGGATTTGGTCTAAATATGAATTATGCTATTTAAGTCGGTCTATAATCGAATATTTCTTAATGATCAGAATGTTTTGGGAAAGTAAGCTGTATCATATTTCATGTTTAAGATTGCAGCGATAAGACAATTATAATATGTATTATTATGGTTATGATGATTGTGATCAGGCCTACTACTATCGCTAGGATTATTGTGATAGCCTACTGTAATTATTGTGATTATTATACGATCCGTATTAATTGTTAAGATAGTCATTATTACCATTATTATTCGTTGGTTGTCATTATAATTTAATATAACATTTGCCAATAATAACAACAACAGTAACATATTATTACAGGCTATCATTGATGTTATCATGCTGTGACTGTGTATTGCTGCTGTTATTTATTTGAATATATGCGATGGTCAAAGGAACCAATTGGGCGCAGAAGCCAATTCTACATCTATTCCACGTCATTTCATTGAAATGCTTCTTGCTTGTGGTGCAAGGCTCAGAGCCAAAATAATTGTTACACTACAATTTAGTGGGCCTAGTTCAGACAATGTACTTTGGCTACTGATGTATTGAAGCCAACGACTAGACTAATATATAGTATGAAAAAGGTCCTAAAAAGTTGTACTCTGTCTGGACCACTTTGGTCCTGATTTGTCCCTTGGCTACATGCGAATATTATATTGTACCTTCCCAGTGAAGATGGGGACGTGCATAATGGTAGCATCCAACAGCACATTTGTCATATGTGTTTTGGGTTGCTAGGGGTGCGAAGTATATTTCCTGGTCCTTGAGATTCTGACAAATCTGCAGAAATGGCAAATGAGTTAGTGATGACTATAGGCATACTCCACTACAGTTTCACACTTGCTATAATGACTGTATGGAGTCCATTGTGGGAACTCAGCTTTCAACCCTAAATAGACTCTAGAGTCTAGAGGAAGGATAGTGTTTCTGAGTTGTTAGGAACATTTTGGAGCTATTAACATTAGTTTCTAACTAATTTCATGTATCACAGATGTGTTAAATATGAGTTATATTATATTCTATTATATCTTTTTTATCTCGGGGGGGGGGGGGGGGGGTCTCTACGTGGTTTTAGCAAATGTATAATCGCAGTTTGGGACCTTTTTAAAGTGTCCCATTGATGACTCGAACCTCTCTCATCCGACACCATTAAAGTCCTTTACAGGTTAACACTTCTGAAAGGTTCGGAAAGGTTGAGTGCCCTGGAACTTTAGTACGGCCGTAATGAGGACGACTGCAGGTTAACGACATATAGTCGTGTTTCAGAGGGCCAGGGCTGGATTTCACGTGAGAAGGACAAAAGAAACAATATTTACGACACTTTTAAGCATCCATCATTTTGACATCTGTACGTCTGGCACCTGGTCTTCATTAACATTAAGAGCAGAGCTCGGCCAATCAAAAATATTGGAAAATCTATTTTGCACAACAGTCAAATGAGTGGTAATATACTATTTACATCATTTAGCAGACGGTCTTTTCCAGAGCGACTTACAGGAGCAATTAGGGTTAAATGCCTTGCTCAAGGGAACATAGGCTGATTTTTTTTCACCTAGTCGGCTGAGGGATTCGAACCAGCACCCTTTCGGTTAGTGGTGCAACGCTTTTAACCGCTTCCTGCCCCGAGGTACAGACGTCAGTTCAAGGCCTAGTATTGATTTACATTTGGTTGAGTTGTCAACTAACGTGAAATCAATTCATTGGATTTTTGTCATTGGATTTAGGTTAAAAGTTGGCTGAAAAAAATACGAAATTATTTTATATTGATGACAGATGTAATCCGTTTTCCACATTGATTCAGTGTAATCACATTGAATGTTTTTGTTGAAATGACGTGGAAACGTTAATTCAATCAGTTTTTGCCCAGTGGAATGCTTCGTTTATGTTTGGTAATTCTTCAAAACGAATTAATGTAAACATTTGTTCGTTTTAATTCAGCATGTTGTTTGTTGATAGGCCGTCATTGTAAATAAGAATTTGTTCTTAACTGACTTGTCTAGTTAAATGAAGGTTAAATAAAAATTACTTTAAAAAACAATTACCATCATTTTTATTTTACTAGGCAAGTACGTTAAGAACCCATTCTTATTTACAATGACGGCCTTATCCCGGCCAAACCCTAACGACGCTGGGCCAATTGTGCGCAGCCCTATGGGACTCCCAATCGCGGCCGGGTGTGATACAGTTGGGAATCGAACCAGGGTCTGTAGTGACGCCTCTAGCAGTGAGATACAATGCCGTACACTGCTGCGCCACTCGGAAGCCCAATGTAGACTTAACCTACTGTAAATCTAAACCCATAACCTCAACCCCTTAACCCTAAACCTGAAAATTATGCCAAACATCCTTAAAAATAAATATGCATAATAAAAATGTATAGAAAGTCACATTTTGTCCAATACATGTACCTAAAGGCCAAAATATATGTTAAACATAACACCATCCATTATAGTATATGATCACTGATAAGCCTATTGTGTCCCTTTTCATTCCCTCCCCAGAGTTTCTTAATGAACACCACAAGGACAGGACACATCTGGAAGAGTAGCATGAAGTAAAAGTACATTTCCTTGAGTAACAGTAAAGAAAGTTTAATACAAAATGACTCAAGTAAAAGTAAAAGTCACCCAGTAAAATATTAGTTGAATAAAAGTCTAAATTTATTATTATTATTATTATTAAATTTATTTATAAAAGTTTTTTTTTTTTTACCTTTATTTAACTAGGCAAGTCAGTTAAGAACAAATTCTAATTTTCAATGACGGCCTAGGAACAGTGGGTTAACTGCCTGTTCAGGGGCAGAACGACAGATTTGTACCTTGTCAGCTCGGGGATTCGATCTCGCAACCTTTCGGTTACTAGTCCAACGCTCTAACCACTAGGCTACGCTGCCGCCCCAAGTATTTGGTTTTAAATATATTTAAGTACCAAAATGAAATGTAATTGCCCATGTACTTAAAGTATCAAAAGTAAAAGTATGAATCATTTCAAATTCCTTATATTAAGCAAACCAGAAGGCACAATTATGTTGTTTTTTAAATGTATTGATAGCCAGGGGCACACTCTAACCCACAGACAATTTACACACAAAGCATTTGTGTTTAGTGAGTCAGCCATACCAGAGGCAGTGGGGCAGGGATGTTCTCTTGATAAGTGTGTGATTTGGACTATTTCACTGTCCTGCTAAGCATTCAAAATGTAATGAGTAATTTTGGGTGTCAGGGAAATGTATGGAGTAAAAAGTACATTATTTTCTTTAGGAATTTAGTAGAGTAATGTAAAAGATGTTAAAAATATAAATAGTAAGGTACAGTTAGCCCAAAAAACAACTTAAGTAGTACTTTAAAGTATTTTTACTTAAGTACTTTACACCACTGCCTAAGAACACGTTGGCTAAATAAGAGGTTGTGTACTAGCAAGATGCACCGGATCATAGAGCAGCATTGTCGAGCTCAAACAAAACAGTAAAGGCCTTATGTAGCCTATCTATGGGACGAATATGATGAAGTTGACACGTTGATTTCCATAGGTTGCCAAGTTTTCTAAGTAACTTTTTAGTTTTACTCCTATTCCTGTTGGTTTTGGAATACGAATTCGTTTGATCAGATCTCCTGCATAGCCTACAGAAGAATAGCAATGGGTTCAAGGAAACTCGGGTGCTGTCTTGTTTAGTTGTTTTATTAGTCTGTTAAAGTGCTTGCCATAACAAATGACTTTTTGCACCATCAGATGACAAAGGAGATTTTAAAGAGACATGGCATGCCCTCCACATGGTTTACTTTGCCTGCCACCAATTTAGAATTTAGAGAATTCTTGAAATTCTACACTGGAATTCTATTCCACGATTGTGTGGCGCCATCTGGTGGATATGCAGCTGAGCGTATCTGAAACGCTGCACTACTAATGGTTCTCGTGATCAACCCTTTTTTTGGTTACTGTACTCCCAATTACATTTTTCTCAGCCTGAAATATCCCCTCACGTACAACGGAGTACTAGGCCTACGTTCTTACGAGTCTTCACAAGTAGGCCACCCCCTGTAGACTGACCAGGTCCCCCCGTTTGAGAAACCTTGAACGAGGCCAACTACAGTGTCCTCTTTACTTATTGGGACAGTGAAGCATGTTATTTCGTTGGGCTCTCTACTCCAAAGGTTTGGATTTGAAATCAGCTTGTGACTCTGCAAACTTGTTGAATGCATTTTCTGTTTGTTTTGGTTGTGTTTCAGATTATTTTGTGCCCAATATAAATTAATGGTAAATAATGCATTGTGTCATTTTAGAGTACATTTGATTGTAAATAAGAATATAATATGTTTCTTAACACTTCTACATTAATGTGGATGCTTCTATGATTACGGATAATCCTGAATGAATCGTGAATAATGAATCGTGAGAAAGATACAGACGCACAAATATCATACCCCTCAGAAATGCTAACCTCCCCTGTTATTGTGATGGTGAGAGGTTGGGGGGGGGGGTATATATTTGTGCGTCTGTATCTTTCTCACTCATCATTATTCACGATTCATTCAGGATTATCCGTAATCATGGTGGCATCCACATTCATGTTGAAGTGACTCCAAAATGACACAATACATTATTTATCATTCCCTTCTATTGGGCACAAAATCATCTGAAACACAAGCGAAACAAACAGCAAATGCATCCAACAAGTTGAGCAGTCACAAGCTTGATGTAGTCATTGCCTGCTATGAATAATTAACTTTTGACTAGTTTAATACACATATAAGTGAATTTGTCCCAATACTTTTGCTCTCCTAAAATGGGAGTACGGTGCACACCCGATATGGATGAAAATATCCTCAAATTAAAGATGACAGTCTGAACTTTAAGATCACAGTCATTGTTTGATTGCAGATCCAAACGTTTGGAGAATAGAGCCAGAAGATGAAAACATGCCACACTGTCCCAGTTATTACGGGGCACTACGAATCCAACTACAGTATAAATACACTCATAACTTATGTTATTTATATATCTTTTTGAAGTAATTGTACTTTTAATACCTTTTTGGAAAATACATGCAGTGATTTAAAAATATGATAAATTAGGTTTTGCATTTGTGTTTCGTTATAGGCTGATGACCATATCGTGATATTTATATCATGTTTTTATAACTGCACACCAGATTACGGATATTGAATCTGTTTCAGATGTTTATCTTTCTGGATTTCAGAGTAGGCCTAATTGTTCATTTAGACCTATAGCAAATTAGGCCTATACTAACTAATTCTACACGCTGCATTCTGGGTCTGGTTGAGTGGAGACTGTGGCCTCAAGAGGGCAGCATGTTACCACAGTGACCTCCAGTCCATTGACTGTGTTGGGAGTTCAACGCTCATGCTCTATTGGTACAAGCAGAGGTAATGGGTGGGCCTGTAAAATAGGCCTATAGAAGTAAATGTTGGTGTCCGTTTTCTCGCCATTTTATTTGAAACGGTAAGAATAAGATTGTTTTATTTGATTTATTTATCCTTTATTTATCCAGGTTAGTCACATTGAGATAAAAAAACATATTCAAAAAAGAAAGAAAGACCTGGTCCAACCAAGACAGCAGCAGGGACAATGTTTGAGACAAATATCAACTATCAGACATACAGTAACAAAGTGCAGACTTAGACACACCATAGCTTGCCCAAGGACACAACGGCTACACCACTGCCTATGTTATCCAGACTATCACATTTGTTAAACATTTGTCAACTTGTTTTGTTAATAGCCTGCAGTATATGGTTTAAATCGAGAAATAGGCCTAAAAGAAAAGGGAATATCACAATTTATTCAAAAAAATGTAGGCAGCCACGTTGATAATAAGCGTGCCCTCAATTCAGCTTTCATCTCTACATAAAAATAGATCGCCCTACTCTTCATGCAGTACTTAACCAGAGCAGCGGGCAGTACCATCCAGCACTTGTCTTTGGACCCTGATGTCTTCATGCCCCATCATCGTGTTATTCCATAAAGGATGTGTTCGATCTAACACGCGTTGTTCCATTTATCGAATTACTTTACTTTTGTCACGATCTTAACTATGGCCGTGCGTTATTAAACAGTTTTAGACCTATGGCAAAAAGGCAATCGAAAGAAATGTACAGTGCGAATGCCATAGCTTGCAGGTGCAACCAGATAAATATGGCTCTAATTGCAACCATCAATATTTGGGATTCGAATTGCGAATATCGTTGAAGGTTTATGCACACATTTATTTTTAAAAAAATACATCGTTGTTTTTGTGGTGGTATTTCTTAGATGCTTAGAATGAAATATTTTCTTTACATTATCAAAATATTTATGCAAAGCGCCAGAGGACAGTTGCAGAGATCAAATCAGATAGACCCAAATTGAGATTAAATAGCCTCATCTTTTCAACATAATTTGTTTAACTTGTATTATTACACATATTACATAATGTTTGTAATTAGATAGAGTAAGACATATTATTTATTTTTAATTGTCTTACCAAATGTGCCTAAATGACTATACACTTCAAGTAAGAAAATCTCAATTTTGTTGAGAAAATTTGGAACCAACCGAGAGCCTAACAACCAAAGTAAATATTTGGATGTGAAGAGCTCCTGAGTCCTCTCCTCTCCTCTCCTCTCCTCTCCGGCTGAAGCTGAAGTCTGAGGGTGTAATAGAGGGCTCGCGAGGTCATTGTGGAAAGAAACATTCCCGTTATCATGAACATGACTTATCTTTGCCTTACGAAGTTTTGCACTTAAATGGAGAGTCCTTTTCAAACGTACCCACTTGAGCCACCGTAGTAGGCCTACTTGCATTCAGTAATCTATTAGTTCTTGCGACCTGGCTGCAGTGTTTGTCAACATTATTTGAGCAGTTGTTCACTGAGTACCTTGCTGCACAGATCTGCGTTTTCCCCTGTTTTTATAGGAGGATTATCCCTGTTTTTATAGGAGGATTATCTCTGTTTTTATAGGAGGATTATCCATGTTTTTTATAGGAGGATTATCAAACTATGATTAAACAAAAGTAGCCTTTCTCTTGATGTCTCTGGGGTGTGTTTTAGATCTAATGTTGTCCATTTTGTTTTTTGTTACCAGTCTTGTTTTTAGAGTTGTATTCAGTGCATAAAGATGCAATATCTTGGTGCGTAAAGATTAAAGCGAAGTGAAAGAACACTATTTTGATACGCCATATTATCCAAATCATCTAGGTCAACGACTCTGTTTGTGTGGTGGAAACTAAAAGGCTTTTTAATTCATTTGGAAATGCATAAGTAATATTTCTGCTCACTATAAACTTGGCGGGTGTTCGACGTAGAGCAGCAGAAGATAGTACTGCACGCATCCCATTCCATTCAAAACCATGACAACAAGGAACAAGCTCGGATTTATTCTGGAAAGTTAAAGGACATTGTTGCAGGGCGTCAATCACCGTATTATTGCAGGACTGAACAAATGCAAAATCTCGAATGGAACAAATGCTTCCAACGTTCTCGGACGCAGAGCTACATTTCCCTCCTTTGTTCTCGGCCTCTGGTTGGCGTGTATTTGTGTTCCCCCTCGGCCGACCACCCAGGACGACTTGAAATGGGAGGCTGAGGCTTGTCCACTCTCCTCGCTAGGGTAGGCTCTGTCACCCAGGCAAGGTGCGCGGAGCAGAGCAGAGATGAGAGGGACTGGCATGGGAACTAGATGGAACTCCACGGACCTGCCTGTGCCTCGTGCAAGTATATCTGAAGTGTGGGACAAGAGCCAATATTAGACCTCTCTTCAGTCTGAAGTACAGTTAAACACACTCCAAAAACGAACGGAAAAAAAGCAAACATGCATTATACGTTTATGCCTCATCTTCCCCTTACAGCCCTCCTTACAAGTGCCCCAGAATATGAATGCGTCTTCTGGTGATTCTTGATCACCTTTATCAGCTGCCTCATTACTTCCTATTTATATCCCTTTATAAAACATGTGTTTTGACTGGGGGTGAAGGACACTTGTCCCGCCTTAGTGACATAGCGTTTGACCCATCCAAGAAGGGCGTGCCATATCTTGGAATCAAAAGCACTCATGTGATTCAAGTGTCATCTCTAACACTAATACTAAAATACCTAACATACTTGTCTCAATTTATTTCACACTGTCCTTATGGCTAGCCTCTTAGAATTCACGTCTGTCACAAGATAAATTGCCATAATACGATTCTGTCTTCTCATTAGAAATTGGTCATTGTCATCTCTCCATTTGATAGTGGTGCTCTGTGTGTAGCCTATACAGAAAAACGCATTTTTCCTCGGGAAATTAGAATGAGATTGATAACGGAATAAGCGCAAGTTAAAGAAAAATAACCTAATATTACATTATTTGAAGATGAAGATAATCCAAACAAAAATGTCCGTAAGAAGATTTTTCTTTTTATTGTCCTGTCTTTATGTTTCAGGGACATTGTTTACAACATGATTGTTCAAGTCTTTTCAAAATACCTGTAATGACTCTGGGGCTGCACACCCATAAATAAATTAGTTAAACCAACTCAGGGACATCTCACACTAATTGCTCACTTTGTATGCAAATATTGGACATGTTATTTCGACTGGGGGGGTTGGGGGCTGGGCTCTGTTGTCACTTGCCACCCAAGATGTGATTCAGCTGCAACAATCACCATTATCTGGTCACCACTTTTAACGATACGGGACGAATCTGTAATGATGACGAGTGTTTCCTTCCGCCATTGTTGAGGCAACGGTGTTATTCTTCTGTGCGGGTTCACACCTACCATCATTGGATAACGGCACTCGAATCATTCAGGTACTTAGCATCCTGGAGGAGGATATATAAGCGGGTGAAGTACTGTTTATACAAACACTGCACTACCTCGTGTCCACACACAGACAGTGTATTCTATGTCGTCTGTGACTCTGACAGAGCACGCTTAGTCATTTTTTGATACGTCGCTTTTACTCCTATATCAACGGTCTCTCTCCTTTGGATAGTTTTCACGCACAAGGATTCCGATTTTTTCTGGAAGCAATGGCTGGTGCTGCAAAGTTCAGTTTTTCCGTGAGGAGCATCCTGGATTTGCCTGAAAATGACGCAGAGACAGTGCAGCCCTCCCCCGGTAACTCCTGCTCCAGCTCCCCTTACTCCTCCTGGATGGACAGCGACCGTACCCCTTGTCTCTGTAAGTCCCCGTGGTTAACACCTGAGCATAGAAACAGATAACCACTTCATATGATCCATATAAACACATAACACATACTAGCTCTGACTTTGTTGATAGCTATTTTATTGAAGAAAAATGTATGACTGTGATATGTGGTTGTCCCACCTAGCTATCTTAAAACGAATGCACTAACTGTAACTCGCTGTGGATAAGAGCGTCTGCTAAATGACTAAAATGTAAAAATGTTAATATGGGTCTTACCTAAATTGACACAATTTCATATAATCCATTACTGCGATTTCCAACATAGCTGTTTTATGAAATCCAATTGGTATCCAATTAACCTAAGCCTTGTGTCATTATTGGATACATTTTATAAGGAGACATGTAGTCTAATTCAAGTCTATTAAATCCTTCTCTTATTTAAACATCTCTATACTCTGATATTTCTGGTGTTATTGTATATCGTGAGTTGTTTATATGTTTCTTGATCAGTGTAATGACATCATTTGTAATTCCTCAGCTTCAGACGAGAGCAGCCTGGAGACTGCCCCACACTCTACCAAGTCAGATGAGTCTTCTCTGGACTCAGAGGCCGAGAAGAAGAAGAAGTGCCGCGTGCTCTTCTCCAAGGCCCAGACCTTTGAGCTCGAGAGGCGTTTCCGTCAGCAGCGCTATCTGTCAGCACCAGAGCGCGAGCAGATTGCCCATCTCCTCCGCTTGACGCCGACGCAGATTAAGATCTGGTTCCAGAACCACCGGTACAAAATGAAGAGGTCACGAGCAGAAGGAGAGTCACAAGACATAAACCAACCGCCTATGTTGCGCAGAGTAGTGGTACCCATCCTAGTTCGGGATGGCAAGCCGTATCAGACCTGTTTCATTGACACGGAGAAAGGAGGCTGTCTTGGACCGAACACATGCCCGGGTACACCCTTCAGTTTTGGGTACCAGTCTTTCCAGCATCCGTCGCCGTTCGCTCTACCTCAACAATACCAGCACTTTGCCAGCCCGGCAGCATCCAGACACACCTTCGCTTGGAGAGACTTTCTGAATGACTCAGCTCAATTCAGTGCTTTTAAATGACTATAAAATATTAAGTAGGAGACTATGCGTAGAGAAACACTTACAACCACTTGTTTTCTGAATTCCCTTATTTTTCGAGGTACTTAAAAGTGTACTAATAACTACAGTAATATTTTTTTATGAGAAGTATTTTGCACATATTTTATTTTTGGTATTTTATTTAATGAATTGAGTGATATTCTCGAAAGATTAAAGTCGTTATTAGTTTCTTGTAATCTGATGATAGGCCTATGGACATTCTACTCCTACATTCGACCCCCCAATTCGATCATGTGCTGTGTGTAAGCCTGATTTGTGTGTAGCCTATATTTTATCAGTATTTTCAATGTTCAGTTATTTGCATGACTTTCAAATCTACACAATGATATTTATCAAATGTACTAGGAAAGTAAAGAATTTCATTGATTTAAATATTCCGTTTTTCACTGTTGTCTGAAAATGTTATTGAACAAAATCGTTGTGTTGTTTGATAACATGTTTTGTGTTTTTATAGAATTACGAATAAATAGTTTATTTTATACATTTTTGCACATATTGTCAAGTATTTTCAAAGTCCTCGTGCAATGAAATGTAATCCAATAAAACAATGTTGGGTATGAGAGGTACACCATCCGATAAGATAGATATAGGCCTGACACTATTTAGGATTATAGCTAAAACATAGTTGCATCTTACCAGTGCATGTTATTTTTAATTATTTTAGTAAAAAATAAGAGAAAGTCTTATCTTAGAGGTACCTATAGGAGTAAGAAACAAACACCAAGAAATGTGACCTTTTATCATGTAAAAAGTCCCGAAAACCCTAACTCTGAGCAAACACAAACACTGTCTAAAGACTGCACTGAGCATAACAATACTTGGTAGACATTCGACTATGTAGTTTATCTCCCTCTAGTTCGAGTCACAGGGCACTCTCGCTCTCTCTTGAAACAAAACGCTGAAACTGAAAGTTGTTTTGGTCTAGCCTACAAACGTGCAAGCAACGTGAAGCATAAATTGATCACATCCATAACTCTGCAACAATAGTTTATAACGAAGTCTGCAAACCGTTTTTGCAATGTTATATGTAAGTTATTAGAAAATACTAGACAATTTAACCGAAGAAGGTGTAGACTGGATGGCGACGGGCCTATTTAAAGAAGAACATGTCAGTAATAATACGAACAACTTATATAGTAGACTTTTTCAGGGTATTGCATTTTTATTTCATAATTGGTTATTGGTTGGTAGACATTCACATAAATATGAAATTATGATGGTCACTTCTCATTGGGAATTAGGAGTTAGATGCACAATTTCATTGCTCCATAAAATATAATTTTAGGAGGAGAAATCTCATGCTTTTAGGATTGGACCGTTACACTGAAATATCAGATTTCAATTCATTGATTCTAGAATCCATATTTGTAAGTAGTCAAAGGTTCCGAACCCTTGTGAGGGGTAAAACACTTCACTTCATTCTCCCTCCCTATTTTCTTATTCCATTGATGGAAGTGAAATATGTCTGAGGGGTTGACTGGAATGGAATATGCGTTATTCTGTGGTAACATGGCTTCTTTTTTCACACTTTCACGACCCCATGATGTTGTTCTCTCGTCCTCCGCCCCAGTAGCGCATCGTCCCTGTCGCCAGGTCTATTGTCCCTGGCGCTCGGGCCACCTTGCATCACATATGGAGGGGACTGTCCGACCCCCCCCCCTCCCCCGCGCAATACATCTCCCCTTAAACACTCTTTTTGTGTGGTTGTCTCCAGCTGAATGGACCATTGTCTGTCTTCCAAAAGGGACCTAGACAAAATCCTTAGTGTTTCAATTCTCGTGATGTTTAATCAGTGCCCGCGACAAATTTATGAGGTTTAACCGCACAATGGTGTTTAAGAACATGGCGGATTTTAAAGCTGACAAAGACTGGCATTTAGGATGAGGTTGCCATTGGTTTTTAGAATTGGGTAGAAGAACGACTTCTTTGAATAGGATGCTTGGTTAGATATTCCCCATACATCTGTCCTTGTCTTCTTTCCCTCTTGACTAGACTGTCCATTTTTGAATACAAGTTAGTTCAAAATATAAGAACATTGACATTGGCAAACAAATGTAACAATCGTAACTAAAAATATTGGATATGTTACCCTTGATTCTGTACTTTAAATCTGAGACTTTCGTTTGAAACCCATAATTCAATTGCTGGCAGAATATCCTCTTTCATTGAGTATTACAATAATAGATTTTTCGATCACCAGGATATTCATACATTTTCTATTGTTTTCTTTCACGTTTTTCAGAAGGGGATAGAAACACTCAAGCTCTTCTTGGCTCTTATTTAAACTACATTTGTGCAATGTTTCTCTATGGAGAAACAAATCTGCAAAATTTTGTGCGAGAAATTACAGGCCTTAGTATCTGCACCTACGTGTGTTGTACAACTGCACCCAAAGCTTCTTATTCCGAAGATTCTAGTGTTTTATTTGGGAACCCCCGTGTCTTTCATCGGAGATCATTTGAGGGTCATAAGGGTCATGTGACACTGGAGGGCACATCTCACCCAACAGAGGCAATCAGAGGAGAAAGTCAGGGATGCCAAGGTAAAGTGGTAGTAATATTGAATGCAGCTAACCGATGTCTTAATGATGGGTTTATTGAGTCAGGTGTTTTAGTGTGGACATGCAGGGTTCGAATTGCATGCGATTCTCAAAATGTAACTATTAGAATCTTCATGAAATAAACATGATATTATTTTTTGGGAATCTATGAGGAACAAGAATGTAACACTAACAATCGATTAGGGATGAGGATTGCCATTTTATGACCCTTCGTGGAGTTCAGCAGGAGTCCCAGAGGTTGCCAAAGGCTCTTGTCTGGGCTTTGGTGTAGCATGTCTTTAGTCGCATCAAGGACCCCATCTTGAAGGGGTGAACTGATTCGGAGAGACGTTGCCCATTGAAATGCATGCAACCATTCAAGCCATTGGTGGTGCCACAGTCACTTGTTCTGACGGTATGCCTACAGCTGGAGGCTTGTTGATGGGTCTTTCTATCCGGGATCCTTGGGACGTCCCAACTCTGACGTTGCCCCTTTGACGTTGACATTTAAAAGTGTTAAGGTTAGGGTTATGGTCAGGGTTAATGTTATGGTTAAGGGTATGGGTTAAGGTTAGGGTTAGGATTTAAGGTACGGATGTCCCAAGGAATCCGGATAGCGTTAACATTGTCGATGTGGGACGGCTATACCACCGCTAGATGGCAGGATAACACATGATATAGATTTCTCCATCCAGTTGACGTTCTCCTTCATCACATGTATGTGGAGCGTCATCACCCATTTAAGAATATGGTATTATGTGTGTATAAGCTGATGTTAGAGACCTTTTGAAAATACATATTACTCACACTGTAGACTTCACTGGTGTGTATTGTGAAAGCAGGTTACAATTGTTTGGAAAATGGAAAAAGGAAAGGTTGATTAGGTTGAGCATTTACATTTACGTTTTAGTCATTTAGCAGACGTTCTAGCGGGGGAAGCGTTTCGCTATTGGATCCTTCTAAATTACCACGTTTACATGCGCACGGTTTTCCGGGTAGTAGTTCATATCCCGCCTAAGGTCTTACTCGGGATAAACTGTTTACACACACCTTTGGTATCCCGCTCATGATTATTCCTGTATCCTTGAATAAACATAATATTTTCCTAATTTAAGTATGGGTTAAATGGAATAGTAACTGAACTATGGACACTGACTGTAGGCATAGCCCCGGGAAGATGTTTCCGGGTGGGGGTGCTGCAGATTTTTTAGCATATACAGTGGGGAGAACAAGTATTTGATACACTGCCGATTTTGCAGGTTTTCCTACCTACAAAGCATATAGAGGTCTGTAATTTTTTATCATAGGTACACTTCAACTCTGAGAGACGGAATCTAAAACAAAAATCCAGAAAATCACATTGTATGATTTTTAAGTAATTAATTTGCATTTTATTGCATGACATAAGTATTTGATCACCTACCAACCAGTAAGAATTCCATCTCTCACAGACCTGTTAGTTTTTCTTTAAGAAGAACTCCTGTTCTCCACTCATTACCTGTATTAACTGCACCTGTTTGAACTCGTTACCTGTACAAAAGACACGTGTCCACACACTCAATCAAACAGACTCCAACCTCTCCACAATGGCCAAGACCAGAGAGCTGTGTAAGGACATCAGGGGTAAAATTGTAGACCTGCACAAGGCTGGGATGGGCTACAGGACAATAGGCAAGCAGCTTGGTGAGAAGGCAACAACTGTTGGCGCAATTATTAGAAAATGGAAGAAGTTCAAGATGACGGTCAATCACCCTCGGTCTGGGGCTCCATGCAAGATCTCACCTCGTGGGGCATCAATGATTCATGAGGAAGGTGAGGGATCAGCCCAGAACTACACGGCAGGACCTGGTCAATGACCTGAAGAGAGCTGAGACCACAGTCTCAAAGAAAACCATTAGTAACACACTACGCCGTCATGGATTAAAATCCTGCAGCGCACGCAAGGCCCCCC
The DNA here is from genome assembly GCF_029448725.1 of Salvelinus fontinalis. Taxonomy (NCBI): domain Eukaryota; kingdom Metazoa; phylum Chordata; class Actinopteri; order Salmoniformes; family Salmonidae; genus Salvelinus; species Salvelinus fontinalis. The sequence continues at coordinate 39,341,485 of NC_074680.1, forward strand.
TGCTCAAGCCAGCGCATGCCCAGGCCCGTCTGAAGTTTGCCAATGACCATCTGGATGATCCAGAGGAGGAATGGGAGACGGTCATGTGGTCTGATGAGACAAAAATAGAGCTTTTTGGTCTAAACTCCACTCGTCGTGTTTGGAGGAAGAAGAACGAGTACAACCCCAAGAACACCATCCCAACCGTGAAGCATGGAGGTGGAAACATCATTCTTTAGGGATGCTTTTCTGCAAAGGGGACAGGACGACTGCACCATATTGAGGGGAGGATGAATGGGGCCATGTATCGCGAGATCTTGGCCAACAACTTCCTTCCCTTAGTAAGAGCATTGAAGATGGGTCGTGGCTGGGTCTTCCAGCATGACAACGACTCGAAACACACAGCCAGGGCAACTAAGGAGTGGCTCCGTAAGAAGCATCTCAAGGTCCTGGAGTGGCCTAGCCAGTCTCCAGACCTGAACCCAATAGAACATCTTTGGAGGGAGTTGAAAGCCCGTATTGCCCAGCGACAGCCCCGAAACCTGAAGGATCTGGAGAAGGTCTGTATGGAGGAGTGGGCCAAAATCCCTGCTGCAGTGTGTGCAAACCTGGTCAACAACTGCAGGAAACATATGATCTCTGTAATTGCAAACAAAGGTTTCTGTACCAAATATTAAGTTCTGCTTTTCTGATGTATCAAATACTAATGTCATGCAATAAAATGCAAATTAATTACTTAAAAATCATACAATGTGATAAAAGCCTTTTTGTGATGATTTTTTTCTTCCTCCCCCTAAAAATAAAATATATATACAGTGCATTTGTAAAGTATTCAGACCCCTTGACTTTTTCCACATTTTGTTACGTTACAGCCTTATTCTAAAAGTGATTAAATAGTTTTTTCCCTCATAAATCTACACACAATTCCCCATAATGACAAAGCAAAATCCTGTTTTTTTAAAGGTTAGCAAATTTGTTAAAAATAAGAAACGGAAACATCACATATACATAAGTATTCAGACCCTTTACTCAGTACTTTGTTGAAGCACCTTTGGGAGCGATTTACAGCCTTGAGTCTTCTTGGGTATGACGCTACAAAATTGGCACATCTGTATTTGGGGAGTTTCTCCTTTCAAGCTCTGTCAGGTTGGATGGGGAGCGTTCCTGCACAGCGATTTTCAGGTCTCTCCAGAGATGTTCGATTAGGTTCAAGTCCGGGCTCTGGCTAGGCCACTCAAGTACATTCAGAGACTTGTCCCGAACCCACTCCTGCGTTGTCTTGACTGTGTGTTTAGGGTCGTTGTCCTGTTGGAAGGTGAACCTTCACCCCAGTCTGAGGTCCTGAGCAGGTTTTCATCAAGGATCTCTATACTTTGGTCTGTTCATCTTCGCCTCGATCCTGACTAGTCTCCCAGTCCCTGCTGCTGAAAAACATCTCCACAGCATGATGCTGCCTCCACCATGCTTCACCATAGGGATAGTGCCAGGTTTCCTCCAGACGTGACGCTTGGCATTCAGGCCAAAGTGTTCAATCTTGGTTTCTTCAGACCAGATAATCTTGTTTTTCATGGTCTGAGAGTCTTTAGCTGCCTTTTGGCAAACTCCAAGCGGGCTGTTATGTGCATTTTACTGAGGAGTGGCTTCCTTCTGGCTACTCTACCATAAAGGCCTGATTGGTGGAGTGCTGCAGAGATGGTTGTCCTTTTGGAAGGTTATCCTATCTCCACAGATTAACTCTAGAGCTCTGCCAGAGTGACCATCGGGTTCCTGGTCACCTCTCTGACCAAGGCCCTTCTCCCCCGATTTCTCAGTTTGGTTTGACGGCCAGCTCTTGGAAGAATCTTGGTGATTCCAAACTTCTTCCATTTAAGAATGATGGAGGCCACTGTACTCTTAGGGACCTTCAATGCTGCAGCCTTTTTTGGTACCCTTCGCCAGATCTGTGCCTCGACACAATCCTGTCTTGGAGCTCTACGGACAATTCCTTCGAACTCATGGCTTGGTTTTGCTCTGACATGCACTGTCAACTGTGGGACGTTACATAGACAGGTGTATGCCTTTCCAAATTAAATCCAATCAATTGAATTTACCACAGGTGGACTCCATCATCCTTGAGATGTTTCTACAACCTGATTGGAGTCCACCTGTGGTGAATTCAATTGATTGGATATAATTTGGAAAGGCACACACCTGTCTATATAAGGTCCTACAGTTGACAGTGCATGTCAGAGCAAAACCAAGCCATGAGTTCGAAGGAATTGTCCGTGGAGCTCCGAGACAGGATTGTGTAGAGGCACAGATCTGGGGAAGGGTACCAAAAAAGGTATTTCAGTTTTTTATTAGTAATAAATTGGCAAAACAAAATATTGTGGTATTGTTTGTAGATTGCTGAGGATTTTTTTTGTTTAATCAATTTTAGAATAAGGCTGTAAGGTAACAAAATGTGGGAAAAGTCAAGGGGTCTGAATGCTTTCCGACGGCACTGTATATAATTGTTTTATTACGATTTTTCAGAGAGTGCTGCTACTCCCCCCAGCTATGCCTGTATCTATAACCTCTCACATATCTTAATGTCATATTTACTACTGCAGAATTAGGCTATGCTTTTCTTGCAGTGAAAATATACAACAAATGTTAATTTTGTCTCTGGAACAGAGACATATTTATTTAACCTTTATTTAACTGGGCAAGTCAGTTAAGAACAAATTCTTATTTACAAAGAGATAAAAAAACATTATTCTGGTGAGCACTATATTTAGTCTTCTGGGCAACAAGGCAACAAGTTATGACAGGAGAGAAGCCACATGTCACAAACTACAGTTGACAAACAAATGGCCTACCAAATGTCGGAAACTACAATATGGCCTACCAAATGTCGGAAACTACAATATGGCCTACCAAATGTCGGAAATTATAAGCAGAAACTTGTCTAATTTAGGGGTGAAAGTAGCCAGTAGTAAATTATAGTAGTCTAAATTATTATGGTGGATGAAACTGCACAGGTAGCCACTTTTTGAAGTGATTTGCTTGACAATCAGATGAAACCATCATCACACAACACCCATGATATGTGAAACTGAGCCTGCGCACACCGCAAAAACAACTGTAGAAGGGATAAGATGTTTACATGCCACAGTATCCCATCTTACATCAGCATATCCCTGGCATTTTATCCGGGTTTCTCATAACCGGGATACAAGCTTTTTAGGGTTAGTGTAAACGGGATATGATGTTCATATGCGTCAACTTAAAAACAGAATACTTGAGTATCCCGAATAATAACGGGATATTGGTGTGCATGTAAAGGTTGTCAATGATCGACAATCCTGCTATGTAGGTCTATAGGCCTGTATGCTATTTCCCTTATTGATATTGTTTTCAGTAGTATGACACCCCATGAACGATCAGTTCCAAAACAACCATGTGAACCAGGAACAGAGGTTTGGTGCCCCCTCCACGCCCCACTTCAAAGTCTGCTCATTATTCCAGAGGAATTAGCGCGAGCATTTGGACTAATTAACGTTAATTGACCATAATAGCCGTGTTCCAGAACAGAAAAGAGGTCCTGATTTTAGATAATTAAGAAATGCTTTTGGAATTCAGCAATTAGTGAAGGCATATATCCCAGAGGAAACGCGTTATGATGCTAATTTAGCGTAATTGCATGTAGGCCTCCTACGTGGAGCAGCTGAAGTATCACTGTAAAGTGCGCTCACCTGTCTACGATAAATTATTTATTGAGAGCACCTACGGGATATGAGATTATTGATTCTATTAAAATTCGGTTCTCCTTGATAACAATTGTGAAGACGTACGCTATGACAATGGATGTCGTGGCTTACAGTGCCATCGAGGAGATGTTGATATTGGGATGAATTTGAAGAATGCATGGTATACCGGTAGATTAGTTATGTAACCAATTGCTGTTGTGCACTTTGGGTAGAATCCTCACTTGATATGCGTGTGCTTAATTCGTTTTTTAGGCATTGATATCAATGAGCGATTTGTGAGCAAAAGTGGTATTATGCACGATTCTCCTCAGAGTTTGCAGTAAGCAAACCAAGAGGAAGAATCAAAATAATTCACCCTTGTTTCCTTTATTGTGATATTTTATTATTTCCATTCAACAGTACGCGTGATGGCTCACTGCAATGCAACAAGACAATACAAACGTTGAAATCGATGCGACCATGTTTTTCAAAATTGTGATTAAAAACTAGACCAAACTGTCTAAAGTTGACATGATGAGAATCACTGATAATAGACATTCAATACTTAGGCCTATTTTGCATCATCGCCACCAGAAGACGCTGTCTTGCTGTCTTTCTTAATAAATCCAATGCATGTCCTGGACCACGATATGCAACATATATATATATATATATATATATATATATAGGCTTGCGTTCTAATCAACAAGGGACTTACTGCTTTCCTGCATTCATCGATGTGTTCTGTTCGACATTACATCAAAGAACATTTTGTTGTCGTTTTATAATGACAGAGATTTAACTCCAGACTTCACTGCAGTAATGACTGAGTGGCGCAGCCGTCTAAGGCACTGCATCGCAGTTCAAGAGGCGACACTACAGTCCTGGGTTCGATCCCGGGCTGTATCACAACCGGCCGTGATCGGGAGTCCCATAGGGCGGTGCACAAATGGCCCAGCGTCGTCCGGGTTAGGGGAGGGTTTGGCCGGGGTAGGCTGTCATTGTAAATAAGAATGTGTTCTTAATTGACTTGCCTGGTTAAATAAAAGGACAAAGCACTGACACGATGACTGCAATATCAAACTTAACACATCTGTAATTTCCTAAATATCTCGGAAATTACAGTTTGTATCTAGTATTTATAAGGTAAGCCTAAATAGCAATATCAGATTGATTTTCCACTCTGAAATGTGCACAACATATTTCATATTTATCCTAACCAATGAATTTCCCCGGTATGCAGGCTTAAGCTGGGTCAACGGGTAAATCTATAGGCCATGCATGACCAATGACTGTCTACCAATTCAGGTTGAAAAGCCTATAGGAGATTATGATAACAACTAAAAACGTTACAGTAATGATAAGGGCGTTATTAGCCTATAGTGATAACCGTAATAGTGATAACCGTATTTTTACTATTAGTAATGTTATTGTTGTATACAGTAAAGTAGGATACTTGTTCATATAATTTCATAATTGTTATAATAGTTAATAAGAATAACTATTATAATTATAAGTATTCATATTGGGTGATTTAGGTGAGTTGTGTATATTGTGGAGTGTCAAGTGATAAAGGGTGTATCTACTCCTTGTAGATACGTTTAGTTATTCTACTTTCGTTTTTTATAATTTTGTTTTTCCTTACTTAAATAATAAATATGAAAACGCATGTCTTACTAGCATATTTAAACAGCAACCAAAAGCAGAGGCATTACTTACAGTCCCAACAAAAGCTAAAACAAACAGTCTGTTTTTATTATTATTATTATCATTGTAATTATTATTAGAATTCGTGGTGTTATATTCCACCTACACGTTCAATGTCCTCAACAATGCAAAATTATCTACAATTATCCTATTTCTTTCAATTAATTTTGCTATAACATTTATGTCATGCTCCTTGAATAAAGCGAGCAAAATACTGACCTGTGATTATAGCGCGTGTAACTGGAACTACAGCAAATAGCAAATATTCCTTCCTTTGACATAAAAATCGTTTACCAATATTCAAATGAAGAGCAAATACGTGTTGGTCATGCCAGGATTGTGTTATAATAACGTTTAATTGGAAAGGTGAAGGGAAAACAAAGCGCAATTGACTTTTACGCAGCCAAGAGAAACCTGATTGAGTTAGAATATTATGTCTCCTTGAGCATCAGGGCGAGAGGTGGCTCACTGAGGAGGGTTACTTGGCCTGGTGTGGTTCTCCCTCCCTGCCTGACTGCTGTTGCAGAAGGAGAGTAGGCCTAGAGGTAGGCTACTTAAATTGAGCGCCGTTAACTTTACCTTAGGGTCTCTCCAGAAAAGCATTTTATTTTGACTGGCTCATGCGCTTCTGATCTGAGACGACAAGTGGAGCATCTGAATTTGGATTTGGGACGACACGCTGCTCTCACAGCTCTCTCTCTCCTCGAGCCCAAACAATGTTATAAAATAGAAAAGGGGGTAATCATTCACGCGCTGCCACTTAACACGCGGATGTGTATTTATTTACTTATCCGTCAATTTTCCTCCCAAGTGCACTTTTACATGTCTGAGTACGATGCGAGCATAATGCAAAAACACGTCTGCAATCAACCAGAAGCCTCTTACGCCCATTAAAAGTCACTAGTTCAAGCTTTTCTCAGAGAACAGAGGTCGTGTCCTAAATGGCACGCACACTCCCTATATAGTGCATTACTTTTGACCAGCAACAGTGAAACATTATCAAAAGTAGTGCACCAAATAGGGAATAGGATGACATTTGGTAAGCATGCAGAGTGGGTTCTCCAGCTCTGAGACTCAAGTCCGTCTAGGCCCCTTTTCATCAAGAGGTCCTAGTAAACACCACTACAGTTAATAAAATGCATTGTGGTGCCTGTGCCCACTGCTACCATTATACTGTCAACGACAACACACACACGACAGTATATATAACCCACCGACCTAATGCTACTACAGTAGCCTAATATCAATAGCCTATAATACACATTAATAGCCTATGATACACATGTATATACATGCAAGTAGGTTATGGTATTGTGGGAGGCGAGCTGCAGAGCTCATGTTGTAGCTTGCCCAACACGTAAGTCAAATTATGACTTGGGTGCAATGAGAGGAGGATAGAGCTGCGTTGTATTGTTGCCCTAGTTGGTGATGCCCCGCCTCTGGCTTAAACCTGGCACCCTGCTAAAACAAACGAAAACCAGCAGCACCAAGCTCAGCCCAGCTCAACTCAGCTCCCACTCAATGCAATTAAGGCGGACTTCAGGCGACTCTCCTACCTACGTGTTCATCTAGCAAGGATCGACGTTGAGACAACAGGAACCAGAGAGAAAGAGGGGCTTTGGTCCAAAAAAACCCAGGAGAGATTGCCTAGCCTTCTAATTTCTCCCCTCTCCAACAGCCCAAGAACAATGTCGATGAGCCCTAGGCATACGACTCCTTTTTCTGTTTCCGATATCTTGAGTCCTCTTGAGGAGAGCTACAAGAAAGTAAGTATGGAGAATAACAACTTGGGGTCACCTCTCGCGTCGTACCGGCAGCCGCAGGTGTCTCAGGCGATGATGCAGCAGCACCACATGGGCCATAACGGGACGGTGTCCGCGGCATACCATATGACTGCGACGGGGGTGTCCCAGCTGTCACACACCACGATGGGGGGCTACTGTAACGGCAACCTGGGGAACATGAGCGACCTGACGCCCTACCAGGACGGCATGAGAGGCAGCGCCACGGCCACTGGCTGGTACGGGGCCAACACAGACCCGCGATTCTCCACGAGTAAGTAGGCTATACCTTTGAGTTTTACTCTGCATGAAGCCGAATAGGGGAAAGTATAGCTTTTGTTAGCGCATTATCATATTAGCTAGTCTACACTAAATCCATACGCTCTGGTCTGCACTGAAGTGAGTCATGGGAAATATTACAACATTTTAGTGCTTGTTTTTGCATGAATACTGATATTTTTTCCACCAAGAGGGAGTGATTTGATTTGTCAATTTAAAATAAATGTTGCACCTGGGAACAGATACATTTTAGGCCTATACCTCGGTTTTACCTTGGAGTGTCTGGTTTATTGAGTTTAGTCACCCAACGTGCTGAGCCTTTTTGCCAGTCTACCCAACACTACCATGCTTACCAGTGAACAGGGGACCGGGTTCAAAGAAAGATAATTCATTGAACTTTAGTTTGTGATATATTCAGATATTATATGAAGATATAACAAAGACACCTGTTGCTGAGTTGTCCTCTATTGTGAGTAGGCTATAGAGGTTTCATGCACCTGTCATGTGGGGGTGTATAATCGAATGAGTTATTAGCCTATTATTCTTCAGATTGCAAGGTAAATTAATGGCAATCAATCATAACACTTCAAATATTTTGTAAACTATATAATTCGGTTCAAATACAAATTATGGTTAAGTAATTGTTCCATTATGAGACAGAACTATGATTACATGATCATGTTAGCCTTTGTTTTAAAAGAACGCTATAGACATATACGCTTTAAATTAAATACATTTACCTTGTATTATGTTATTTTTAAACTATTTAAGCAATGTAATTATTGTCTTATCATCATCATCTCAATGGCCTATTTCTGCTTTCAGTCTCGCGCTTCATGGGCTCTTCTTCGGGCATGAACATGGGCAGTATGGGCAGCCTTGGCTCGCTAGTAGACGTGGGGAAAGGCATGGGCTCGCTCTCGAGCACCCCGAGAAGGAAGAGGCGCGTGCTGTTCTCTCAGGCTCAGGTCTACGAGCTCGAGCGGCGATTCAAACAACAGAAGTACCTATCGGCGCCTGAGAGAGAACACCTGGCGAGCATGATCCACCTCACCCCGACCCAGGTCAAAATCTGGTTTCAGAACCACCGATATAAAATGAAGAGGCAAGCGAAGGACAAAGTGTCGCAGCAGCAGATGCAACAGGAGAGTAGTTCCTGTCAGCAGCATTCACCTCGGCGGGTGGCTGTGCCTGTGTTAGTGAAAGACGGCAAGCCATGCCAAGGCAGTGCCCACACTCCCACCACTACTGTCCAGGCCCACCACCAACAAGGTGCCAATGTTATGATCATGTCCAGTAACGGTTCAGGCCTAGGTCAGCACCAGAGCCAACAGGTGGGTAGTGCAGGTCACTCTCCAGACCTAACACAACACTCCGCCAGCCCACCGTCTCTCCAGACCCAGGTAGCCGGCCTCTCTCACCTGAACTCCTCCAGCGCCGAGTACGGGACGGCCCTGCAGTGCTCTGCTCTGTTATATGGCAGGACATGGTGATCTGTTATGCCGCAGGACATGATCTGTTATATGGCAGGACATGGTGACAGCCAGACAAACTATGATCACAAACATACATACAACACTGCTGTCAAAGCTTTTTCAACAAAGGCACTCAACAGACAAGCAAACAAACAATCAAACAAACTGTACTTTGTGTACATTTTGAACCACACCATTTGGTGAATTTTAGTTCATGCTCTTCTTCTAAAATGTAATTGGATATGAGGACAGTAAGAGGGGACGAAAGAAACTCGACAGATGAAGTTATGAGGATATGCGAGTTCAATCTTCGCTTTGAAGGTGGATTTCTTATTTCTGTAAATTATACTGAAGCTATACAAGGCTAGTCCTACATCAAGAGGTCATAGGCCTACTCCTGTGTGTAGGTCATTGGGATAAAGATCTCAATAGAACAACTGTGGGTGCTTTTCAATTTTTTTCACAGAAGGCTCTGGTTTATAATAGAATTTAATGTAAAACGTAGCTTGTATATTTCTGTAAAAGGTTTGAATTGAATATATAGTTTTTAGCAATCTGTTGTACAAAGTTTTTAGCGCTATTAATGGTTTGTGGTTGGTTCTTTGAGTTCCATCGGTATTTGTACGTTTTATTTACTTGTAACTTATATAGATAGATATTACTTAAATACAGCCAAACAATCCTATTAATAAATTATGGTAATAAAATTCATTCAGATCCATTTATTGAAATTGTTTTGTATACTGTTTAAGAGAATACATAGGCCTACGAGAAACCTTGTCAAATTATTTTCAGAAAACGAATAGGCCTATAGGCATTTACCTGTAGAAAATGAATATTATAATAATTATTATTATTATTATTGTAGTAGTAATAATAATAAAGATAATGATTATAATTATAATAATGCATGATATTGTCTATAGTCCATTTTAGCTTGTCAATTCAGTAAGTCTCAATTTAGACCGAAATTATTTTTTGCTGTCTTATTATGTTAACAGCACACAATAATGGATTTTAAGCAATGCATGACTAATGAAAACCTGTTTTTGACCAGGTGTGATCGAAATCGTTGTTACTAAGTGTTGCTGTGTAGGTAGGCTAAATTGCTATTAGCTTAATGCTAACTTTTGCCTGAAAGAGCTTAACCCCAATTCCAGGCTCTTTGGTCACGTTTATTATAGCTACAATCAACGGTTGTCAGTAGACGTGGTTCGTGGGTTCGTGGTACTCTGTGGACGTTCCTACAAAACGCGGCGCCTCACAAATCGTGTATTGTGTACACACTATCTCACTTGGATCACGCTGGGTAAACTCAGGCCAGGTCTTTGTGTGCACTCGGCGTCCCTTAGGTTCCTAGCGTTCTCTGCCGCCCGCCTGTTTCTGGTTTGGGTGAGTCATTTAGGTGAGGTCTCGAAGCGTTCTTTTTAACACTGGGGATCAAACACGCGCGGACTAAAAGAACGTCTTATCGACCAAATCCCTTGCCAAACAACAGTATTCTTCTCAAATAACTTCGCAAGAGAAATCATCTTCTCTTATCAGAGGTAAGCATTACATTGTAAGGTTGTATTCTGTTACCTGTTACCTGAATACCTGTTGTATTCGGCGCATGTGACAAATAACATTTGATTTAAGCCTACGTTTATCAATAATCGATAAATCAACTGGGATTTAAAAGAAAATAGCGTAGGCTACCCACCAGCACCCCCTGTTTACGTATTGATAAGTTGCTTTTAACTATCTTTGCACAAAAACTTTGGATAGGCCCGAACGATTTTACTCCATTGTTCTGAATCCATAGTTTAAAGGCTACGTCTTGGCCACCATTTCGTTTACAGCCTATTTAAGTCCAAATATTATTTTTTTGCAAACTTGAACATAGACATGTTGTAGAAGAGTGACACGATTCTAAATTCTATGACATAGCCTGCAGTCTTTCATTTTAGAAGTTTAATGTAATTTGCTTATATCAAGTGGGATGGCGTCTTCAATGTAGGCCTATCAAATAAGATATTATTTTGACTGAGGATGTTAATGCAGTTGGCCCTGGCTCGTCAAGGTATCATTTGCATGCGGTGGAGAAGAGATTTTGTGGTTTTTAATTGATTCGAGAATGTTTTAACATATAAATGGTACATTTAAAATGAAATGTGTGGGACGGACCAATAGGCCCATTGTGTGGGACAAGCTCTGTGTTCTTGAAATTTAGTTGTAATGTAAAGGACTTGCAACTATTTTGATAGTACGATATTATACACTGAGTATACAAAACATTATGAACACCTGCTCTTTCCATGACATTGACTGACCAGGTGAAAGCTATGATCCCTTATTGATGTCACCTGTTAAATGCATTTCAATCAGTGTAGATGAAGGGGAGACAGGTTAAATAACGATATTTAAGCCTTGAGACATGGATTGTGTGTCTGTATCATTCAGAGGATATATGGGCAAGACAAAAGATTTAAGTGCCTTTGAATGGGGTATGGTAGTAGGTGTCAGGCACACCGGGTTGTGTCAAGAACTGCAACGCTGCTCGGTTTTTCACGCTCAACAGTTTCCCGTGTGTATCAAGAATGGTCCACCACCCAAAGGGCATCCAGCCAACTTGACACAACCGTGGGAAGTATTGGAGTCAACATAGGCCAGCATTCCTGTAGAACGCTTTCCACACCTTGTCCATGTCCCGACGTATGGAATTGTTCTGAGGACAAAAGGGGGGTGCAATTTAATATTAGGAAGGTGTTCCTAATGTTTGATATACTCAGTGTATATTGTTATATATTCTTTTAATAATTATATTATAATAATATTTATTATTATGTTACTGTGATATTATGGGAATTGCAAATATTTTGTAGTCTTTATGATTAGGCTATATATGAATAGCCATACGTGCTCTTTCCTAAGTCTGCAAAATATAAGCTATTGAACAACAACCAAAAGGGCTAGCTCAAAATACTTTACTCTTAACTGCACCGGGCCCCTAAATAGTGTAATTATTTCAGCACGAATATGACGCAAACGGCTCCTCAAGATTCGTGCTCTTTATTTTATGCATTAGGCCCACTTTAGACATATTTACGTTATGATATTTCGCATATTTATGCTATAAACATATATGACCGAAATTTAGTCCAAGGCTCCATGTTTATATACTGTGCATTTGACCTAAAGGGAATATTAAACCTAATATTTTCAGATTGTGTATGGTTATTTCAAATTATTTTGTGCAATTGTTCATGAAAAAAAGAATTGACTTCCAATATAGCTTATTGATTTTGACTTTAAGGGCCCAGGTGGTTGTGTGCCATCCCTACTCTGGCTACATTGCAGCGCGGGGTTAGTATGGCAAGTCATTGATGGAAGCACGCCCTTGGTCGCCATTTTTTTAATATATTTTTTTGAGCGCGAGCTTTCATCGAGGGGAGGTGAATAGTAGCGTCCCATTACACCGGCTGTACCATTATGGCATAGGTGCAGTGATGTTGCCCTGTCTGTAACAACAGGTCGCTGGTATCTATCTATTGGCTCAGTTACAACCGTCATTGCATGTCATTTTAAAAATTAACCAATCAACACCGTTCACTTTATCTCCCTAAATATCGTTTTGAATAAGCTTTGTTTTAGAATAAGACTGAAATACGAATCGAAATTCAGAAATGGGCAACGCAATTAACAGTACACCAGACGTCCAGTTTACTGTGGAGACTTTGCTCCATATAGCACAGCAGTGTGCGTGGATTTTAAAGGGGCACTGATTGTAATGGCTCTCTACTTTTCATTTATAAGAGTCATTAAATCAATCAATAGAGCTTTTCGTCGATTATTCTCTATATAATCGACATTGTTCAGCTTCTGCAGTGCCTATTTGTTCTGCATGTGATGTTTGATATTATATCTTGCAACCTCTAGCCCCCAGAATTGTCCTTCCCCAATAGGCTACCTACCTACAAGCGCTCTCATCTTTGTGCTGCGGCTGCCTGCGGCTGCCTGCGGCTGCCTGCCAGGAACATATAAAGCACATGAGATGCATATTCAACACACCTGCTGTTTTAGCCTATACCTGCGAAATGGGTAAAAGGAGAACTGGTGGTTTTCTGCAAACGAATGTAGTTTGCTTTTTTACAATCCATCCATTTACTAAGAATTTGATTATGTAGGTTACTTAGCATTGTAGGCTGTCAATACTTGATTGGTCATAATGGTATTGTGTAAATACATGCCAATTTATTGTCCATTTCAATACATTATTTGATAGAGCTACTATTCAGTGATCACACTGGAGCACTCTTACAAATTATTTGACAATTGTCGCCGATCCCGGAATGGAAATTAAATTGGCTGAGATTTTGCGCTGTTCATTTAAAGGGAAGTCTGAATCTTTCACAAATACTTACACGGATTTATGATTATAGCCCAATAAAAGGTAAATCCCCAAATTTCCTTAACTTCTTTCATTTACAGAGAGATTGAATCCTCAGTCGCTCTTATTATGATCTGTTACTATAGTCCTAAAGTCCTACCATTTACCTAAAACGTTAACTTAGTGACAATTCGGGACATTTTCAAGCGACATCTTTTCAGCAGCATCAGAACAGAACGCTGTTCTGTTCTATTAGGTATTTGTTGGGGCGCTTTTGTTTTGTTCAGGATGAGCCCCGAGAGGCTCAGGCTTACATTACCATATCTGTTGCACGGTGTGTGGTCTTTGTGTTGGGCTTGTAGCTGTTTAGAATGACTTATTTGTTGGAAGCGTGTGTGCTCTCATCGCTCTCTTTAAGGCTTGTCTTTAGACGGTCACATTGTACAACTCTGGCAAGTCCTCCTGGCTTTATCGTCCCCAGATCTCCAACCCAAAAGCAATTAGTTCCTAATCTCAAGGCAATCATACTTTTGTATATTTAGTGTATGTGGACATGCCTTCAAATGAATGGATTGGGCTATTTCAGTCACACCCGTTGCTGACAGGTGTATAAAATCGCGCACACAGCCATACAATCTCCATAGCAAACATTGGCAGTAGAATTGCCTTACAGAAGAGCTCAATGACTTTCAATGTGGCACCGTCATAGGATGCCACTGTTCCAACAAGTCAGTTTGTCAAATGCATGCCTTGCTAGAGCTACCCCAGTCAGCTGTAAATACTGTTATTGTGAGGTGGAAACGTCTAGGAGCAACAACGGCTCAGCCGCAAAGTGGTAGGCCACACAAGCTCAAAGAACGGGACCACCAAGTGCTGAAGCGTGTACCGCGTAAAAATCATCTGTCCTCGGTTGCAACACTCACTACCGAGTTCCAAACTGCCCCTGGAAGCAACGTCATCACAACAACTTTTCATCTGGAGCTTCATGAAAGGCATTTCCTTGACAGAGCATCCGCACACAAGCCCAAGATCACCATGCGCAATACCAACCGTCGGCTGGAGTGGTATAAAGCTCGCCGCCATTGAAATCTGGAGCAGTGGCAACGCATTCTCTGGAGTGATGAATCACACTTCACCCTCTGGCAGTCCGACGGACGAATCTTGTTTTGGCGGATGCTACCTGCCCCAATGCATAGTGCCAACTGTAAAGTTTGGTGGAGGAATAATGATCTGGGTCTGTTTTTCATAGTTCGGGCAAGGCCCCTTAGTTCCAGTGAAGGGAAATCTTAACTCTACAGCATACAATGACATTCTAGATGATTCTGTGCTTCCAACTTTGTGGCAAAAGTTTTGGGAAGGCCCTTTCCTGTTTCAACATGACAATGCCCCTGTGCACGAAGTAAGGTCCATACAGAAATGGTTTGTCAAGATCAGTGTGGAAGAACTTGACTGGCCTGCACAAAGCCCTGACCTCAACCCCATCGAACACCTTTAGGATGAATTGGAATGCTGACTGTAAGCCAGGCCTAATCGCTCCCAACATCTCACTAATGCTCTTGTGGGTTAATAGAAGCAAGTCCCTTCCAACATCTAGTGAAAAGCCCAGAAGAGTGGAGGCTGTTATAGCAGCACAGCGGGGACCAACTCCATATTAATGGCCATTATTTTGGAATGAGATGTTTGATTAGCAGGTGTCTGCATACTTTTGGCCATGTAGTGTATGAGTTAAGGGTGTGTTTTCCTTATTTACTCATTTAAAATGCAACACTATATAATCAAATCCTATATTTAGGACAGCCTATAAGACCTGTGTGGTAACCTCACTATTTTGAAATTGTCAGTGCCCTATAGCCAGAAGACCACCTCAGTTGAGAATATTTGAGTTGAGTAACAAGAGGGAGAACGTTAGAATGGTTAACTTCAGACTAAGATGTATGATACATTCATCCAATGCTAATCAAGGGGGGTTAACTTCAGACTAAGATGTATGATACATTCATCCAATGCTAATCAAGGGGGGTTAACTTCAGATTAAGATGTATGATACATTCATCCAATGCTAATCAAGGGGGGTTAACTTCTGAGTGGAAAACCATAATTGTCCCCCAACGCATCAAATTTTGCTCCTCAATCGATAATTAAGTCAAGTGTTACAACTTTTGACCATTTTCACACGCATTTACAATTAGGGAAAGTTGAACAGAAAAATATTTGGTAAACAAAGCTTTAACAAACTGCCATTTAAAACAAACCATCATAATTTTCACATGTTCTGGAAAGTGCCATATACTATTTGGCCTAAAGCTCTATATTTTTACGCATTTGACTTCAGAAAAGCTCAAAATCAAAGCTGGCTCATAAATCAATCAGGAGGAGGATGTAAATAACAAGTGGGTTGATGTAGGCCCTAATGAGTGCAGGTACCCCAACCGGCCGCCCAACTTCTTGGGCGATGTCTATCTAGATTGTTTAGAGATCAAAGATTTGATGAGATAATATGTGAGATCTTGCTAGACACCGAACAATGTTTGTTTTGAAGACAATTTAAACAAAAGATAAGCTTACTCGTTTTTTGAAAAAAAAAAAAGTTTTGTTATAGCCTTTTACTCATGTAGCCTACATGAACTCTTTGTTAGCCCAGTGTACAAATAATTTAACATTTTAGCCTACATCATATTATCAAAATTTCAGCATGTGTGACAACTCCTTCACGACTGTTGGAAAAGCATTCCTCATGAAGCTGGTTGAGAATGCCAAGAGTGTGCAAAGCTGTTATCAAGGCAAAGGGTGGCTACTTTGAAGAAACAAAAATATGAAATATATTTTGATTTGTTTAACACTTTCTTGGTTACTACATGATTCCATATGTGTTATTTCATAGTTTTGATGACTTCACTATTATTCTACAATGTAGAAAATAGTAAAAATAAAGAAAAACCCTTGAATGAGTAGGTGTGTCCAAACTTTTGACTGGTACTGTATATACTCATTAAAGTATTTCTATATCTGTGCAGTGATGATTAACATTAATTTAATTAAAACCATGAAGACAATCCTCCTTCAGAATGCTACTTAAAATCTAAGCATGTTTTATGTCACTCCACAGAGAAGAATCTACTCAACTTTTCATTAGGATCTAATATTCTGCACATCCTGTCTACTGCAAATTGTGCTGTTCTGAAAACAACAAACTGCTATAGTAAATCATGAAGTCAATCTACTAAAACTATATTTGTAGGTAGACTATAGGTGTCTGCATGGCGCAAGGAAACATCGGTCTGACCCAAGTGATTAATGTGGTTTTTGACAAATCAGTGTTTTGAAGTCAATACATTTGACTGTTTACCAGCACGAAATCGATGTGCAAAATAGTTTGTGGACACTTTTTTATAGGGTTTAGGCCAGGGCTCTCCAACCCTGTTCCTGGCGCTATCCTCCAGTAGGTTTTTGCTCCAACCCCAATTCTAACTAACCTGATTCAGTTTACCAAACAGTTAATTATTAGAATCAGTTGTGCTACATTAGGAATGGAGAGAACCAGGACCGTAGCTCTCTATCAACAGGGTTGGAGAGCCCTGGTTTATGTCGATCTGATAAACGGATAATGTAGTTAATGGGCCTATTAATGTGCCTCTGAGTTATTGTGAGGCCAGACTGATGATTAATGAATGCAATGCTGTTGAAGACGGTTTTGTTGCTCTGCTCTGCTGTGCTTGTCTGCTATTCTGATAGACAGTTTTACACAGTACATTTAATGTAATTCTGAACAAGGAAGGATTTGTAAAAATGACTTAATTCATGCCTCCTCGCTAAGAGTTATTCTAAATTAACATCACAGCAAGCAAACATTCCTTGCTTACTGTGCATGACAAATAGGACAATTACACTGTAACTGCAATCACCTCCTCTCTGGTAAATCTTATTGTCAAACTGGTAGCAAAAAATATTTAATTGTCCTGCATTTATCTGGTTTTTGAAGCAATTGTGTGAACAACGCACCGGAGGGACAATTGCGAAGTGAAATACAACTTGATTACGTCCCAAATGGCACCCTGTTTCCTATACAGTGCACTACTTTCACCAGGGCCCACAGCGTTCTTGTCAATAGTATTGCACTATGTAGGGAAAAGGGTGCCATTGGGAAAGACCCTTGTCATGCAAAGCTGAATACAAGATGCTGTACTTGACCTTTTCAGCATAATTGTTGCAGCAATGAAATGCATCGCAGAGCGCCTTTATAGCCCGGCTGAATAGAGTCCCCCCCCCCCCCCCCCTGACAGGAACAAAATCACGCATTTTTATACCTTTGTTTTTCATTTTGGTTTTGTTTCTTCTGTGAACATTATTCTTTTAATGGCTACAGTCTAGGCTACTCTAGCTGCAATCAGTCAGAATCCTGAATGGGCGAGGCGAGGCGCGGAGGGAGAGGAGACATGAAATGTTAAGTCTTCGTTTTTTGTTGTATGGGTTAGAAAATGCATTATCTCGAAACTGACAATTCATGGTTTTATTTTCAAATGGCCATTAACATGTACAGGGAATTGGCCCTGATTTCATGGGTCATTGTTGGAGCGAAGCACTCGATTTCCTGCATGGACATACTTTTCTAAATAAATCAGGAATAAAGTAGCCTTTTTATATAAGCAGACATTAGGAGATACTATATTTAACATTATTTTATTATAATAATATTTTAATTTGCTTTGATTACCATTTAAGATGTTGTATTCCGTTGATAGTGAACATCAAGAGTGCTAAATAGGACTTATTTTTCGTTCGTTGCGAATGCAAAGCTACATCACTTGCTTTACAAACAGACACGAGCTACTGCTTCTCTTCACGAGGTCCAGGTCAGGCAGGCGTGGCTGTCAATGAGGCTGTGGACATGCGCAGAATCTCAATCACAGGCTTTCATTGATACATACGTTAATTAGCCACATTTCTCTGTGGACCGGCAGTCCGGCTGAGCTAACCTAAAGTCTGCTCTGGGACAGCTGAGAAGCAGCATGCCATGTGGGACTAGGCCCCTCTTCCATTCCACATCCTCCTTCTGAAGAGGCTCACATGGTGGGGTCTGCTGAGATTGGAATGACATTAAAGTTGTATAGAGTGGGGTGGGGTGCTGGGGGAATGTATGCTTGTAATTGTTATTACATTTGTTTAATTTTGGAGTATCCTTTTGGCATAGCTTTAAATTTGATGACATAGTCTAAGTATAAACTGGCTGCTCGGTATGGGAATGTTTTTAATAATAAAGAGGTGCGTCAGCCCGCTCAAACTGGCAGTAGGCGCGTTGCCATGCATGGCGTTGTACAGCCTGGTCTCAGAGCAAAACATTATGTTCCTACAATTCATGCCATGTCAACTGCAACTACTTAGTACTTTTTAGCTACTTCTTAGGATGTTAGCTAACCCTTCTAAACTCAACCCTTCAACCTAACCTCAGCCCAGTACCCTGCCCTGAACTTTGGTCACTATTAGTAGTATTACTACCCCGTACTCTACCCTGCACGTTAGAGACTGCTACTTTATGTACATATTCATGGTCATTTAAATAATGTTTACATGCTGTTTTACCCACTTCATATCTATATACTGTATTCTGTTCAAGGCTCATCCTATTTAACTACTGCTGTACACACATTTTCTATTCATATACTGTCAATAATGTCTATATACAACATCATATACATACAGGTCCAGTTAACATTTTGGACACACCGACTCATTCAAGGGTTTTACTTGATTTTTAAAAACTATTTTCTACATTGTAGAATGATAGTGAAGACATCAAAACTATGAAAAAACACATATGGAATCATGTAGTAACCAAAAAAGTGTTAATCAACTCAAAATATATTTTAGATTCTTCAAAGAGCCACCCTTTGCCTTGATGACAGCTTTACACATTCTTGGCATTCTCTCAACCAGCTTCACCTGGAATGCTTTTCCAACAGTATTGAAGGAGTTCCAACATATGCTGAGCACTTGTTTATTGCATTTCCTTCACTCTGCGGTCCAACTCATCCCAAACCATCTCTTGAGTTGAGGTCAGGTGATTGTGGAGACCAGGTCAAATAGCCCTTACACAGCCTAGAGGTGTGTTGGGTCACTGTCCTGTTGAAAAACAAATGATAGTCCCACTAAGCGCAAACCAGATGGGATGGCATATCGCTGCAGAATGCTGTGGTAGCCATGCTGGTTAAGTGTGCCTTGAATTCTAAATAAATCACAGAAAATGTCACCAGCAAAGCACCCTCACACCATCACACCTCCTCCTACATGCTTCACGGTGGGAACCACACATGCGGAGATCATCCGTTCACCTACTCTGCGTCTCACAAAGACACAGCGGTTGGAACAAAACATCTCAAATTTAGACTCATCAGACCAAAGGCCCGGTCTAATCACCATTGCTCATGTTTCTTGACCCAAGCAAGTCTCCTCTTCTTATTGGTGTCCTTTAGTAGTGCTTTCTTTGCAGCAATTGAAACATGAAGGCCAGATTCACGCAGTCTTCCCTGAACAGTTGATGGTGAGATGTGTCTGTTAGTTGAACTCTGTAGCATTTATTTGGGCTGCATTTTCTGAGGCTGGTAACTCTAATGAACTTATCCTCTGCAGCAGAGATAACTCTGGGTCTTCCTTTCCTGTGGCGGTCCTCATGAGAGACAGTTTCATCATAGCGCTTGATGGTTTTTGCAACTGCATTGAAGACACTTTCAAGTTCTTGACATTTTCTGGATTAACTGACCTTCATGTCTTAACGTAATGATGAACTGTCATTACTCTTTGCATATTTGAGCTGTTCTTGCCATAACATGGACTTGGTCTTTTACCAAATAGGGCTATCTTCTATATACCAACCCTACCTTGTCACAACACAACTGATTGGCTCAAACGCATTAAGAAGGAAAGAAATTCCACAAATTAACTTTTAACAAGGCACACGTTAATTCAAATGCATTCCACTTTTGTTGTGTTTGAGAAACAGCAGATTTATCCTGAATACCTAATTGAGTACTCCTAAAATCCACAGGGGTCCATACCAATGTCTTCCACTGAAGACAACCTCATGAAGCTCGTTGAGAGAATGCCAAGCATGTGCAAAGCTGTCATCAAGGCAAAGGGTGGTTACTTTGAAGAATCTCAAATATAACATTTTTTTGTTTTGTTTAATCTCTCTTGGGTAGGGGGCAGTATTTTCACATCCGGATGAAAAGCATGCCCAAAGTAAACTGCCTGTTACTCAGGCCCAGAAGGTAGGATATGCATATAACTGGTAGATGTGGATAGAAAACAATCTAAAGTTTCTAAAACTGTTATTAAAATAATGTCTGTGAGTATAACAGAACTGATTTGGCAGGTGCAACCCCGAGGACAAACCATCCAGCGGGAAAAAATTGAGGTCATAGGATTTATGGGATACCCTTATTAATAGGAACCTGGTTGCAGTTCTTATGGCTTCCACTAGATGTCAACAGTCTTTAGAAATTGTAAGATGTTTTTCTTTTGAGAAATGAAGAAGTAAGGCTGTTCTTTGTAAGTGTCGTTCCAGGTGGACTCTACTGTTTTGTTGTGCGTGAACTGGAGCGCGCTTCACGTTGTTTTTATCTGGTATTAGAAACAGATTATTCCGTTTTAAATTTGATTGATTATTTACGTTTTAGGGTACCTGAGGTTGGATTAGGAATGTTGTTTGAAATGTTTGGACCAAGTTTACAGCTAACTTATTAGATACATTGTAGGCATGTTGAGTGAGTTGAAACCGGTGTATTTCTGAATCAAACGCGCCAAATAAATGGACATTTTTGGGACATAAAGAAGGACATTATCGAACAAAAGGACTATTTGTGATGTTTCTGGGACATTTTGGAGTGCCAACAGAAGAAGATCTTCAAAGGTAAGGCATTAATTATATCGCTATTTCTGACTTTTGTGGCGCACCTGCATGGTTGAAATATGATTTTCATGTGTTTGTATGCGGGGCGCTGTCCTCAGATAATCGCATGGTTTGCTTTCGCCGTAAAGCCTTTTTGAAATCTGACTTTAGAAGTTAAGCTTTATTTTGATGTATAACACATATTTTCAAGAATGTTAAATATTTGGTATTTTTGAATTTCACGCTCTGCAATTTCACCGGATGTTGGCCAGGTGGGACGCTACCATCCTACCTGCCCATAAGAAGTTAACACTTTTTTGGTTACTACCTGATTCCATATGTGTTATTTCATAGTTTTGATGTCCCCACTATTATTCTACAATGTAGAAAATAGTTTTTTTTTTAACAACCATGGAATGAGTAGGTTTGTCCAAATTTGACTGGTACTGTATATATTTATATTCCGGACTCTGATATTGCTTGTCCTGATATTTCTTAAATCCTTTCTTTTTATTTTGGGGATTTGTGTGTATTGTTAGGTATTACTGCACTTTTGGAGCTACAAAGACAAGCATTTTGCTGCACCAGGGGTAACATCTGCAAAATATGTGTATGCGACCAATAAAATTAGATTTTTTTACCTTAACCCTAACCCCTAGCCCATTATTAACGACCTATCTAATGTTAGCATTAGCCACCGAGCTAATGTTAGCAACAACACGTTGGACTTCGTAACATATATGTATTGCAAATTCATAACATTTTGTACAAATTAAAATTCGTAACATATCATACGAATAGGAATTCGTAACATAGGCTACTATACATCCTACAATTCGTACTGTATTGAATGACTGCTATTACATTGGTTGGCCAATGTAATGTAACCTAATGTAACTTAACATATCACACAAAATCGAGTGGCATGTAACATATAATATGTTTTGCTCTGAGACCAGGTTGCCTTGTAGGCTACTGTACCAGTGGGTGTCCTTTCGTAGCCACCGAGCCATTACTAACTGTGTTAACATGAGGTCTTTGGCATGTAATCGTCTCTTTCTCCTGTCTCACTGACAAACTTTGTTTTCTTCTTCGTGCACCTTTTAATATAGACTGATTGCCTGCGCGCGTGGCGCGGAAAAAAGAACCCCGCCATCCACCACTAAAATAGCTGCGGCTATATTTCAAACGGCAAAAGGTTTAACATAATGGAACTTAATTGGAGGACATTGCAAGCCTCCTACTGAGCTTCAGTCTGCTTTCACAACGGGTTTAGTGAACTGGATAAATGTATTTAGAGGAGTTGCAATAGATGCTCTCACTCCCCTGCCACAGTCAAACAGAGAAAACAAGAGTTATTCGGCTTTAATACAGCATTAATGATCCAACCAAGATGCACTGGGCAATTTTGCGCATCATTTAAACAATACGCTATGAAAGTCCCGCCTACTTCCTGTTTCAAGTCCCGTACTGTTTTTGAATGGGATTCAAGCATATCATAAAATTAATGAAAACCTGGTCATTATATGTAAAACTATATTCGTATTCATGGATCAATTTATTTCTAGCTGATGCCTTTCATTAAGATTTTCGATGACGTTATTTTATTTGTATTTGTTTTAATCGAAAGGCAACAGTAAGTAAATTAATCCACGAATAAGAATACACTTTTGCATATCTTAAATGACAACGTTTTCATGAATTTGATGATAAGCCTGGTGCGTATTCAAAAACATTATGCGATTTACAACAGGAAGTAGACGGGAAGTTAGAGAAGTTGTTTTGACAGTTGCTCCTATTGACATGGAACAGTAACAACAGAAAACATCCGTTAAAATCCTCATTGGGACCAACGTGGATATGGAAATATCGTGGGAGATCAATGACACATTTAGCAAAAAGCAGAGTGTTCAAAAGCACTCATCTGGTATGGTGAAATTATCAAAGGAAATTATTATCAGCTAAATATCACATTTTTATATGTCATTTTTAAATGTCAAAATAGTGACATTTAACCATGCCACCTCTTTATCTGTCTACTTTACAACTTGCCTTGATAAGTTGTCCATTTGGCAGGCATTATGGCAACCTTATACCACATATCCAAAATGCAGTTTTCTGCAAGCCCTATAGATGGTGTGAAAAAAAAAAACATTTTTTTTTTTTACAGTATTACAGGTATACAATAAAACTAACATCAATGTACCATATAAATTCCAATTAATTGTTGGTTTAACATTACATTGATCTAAATAAGTACTGTATTTCAAATGGCACTGTAATTCCACCCTACATGATACAGTACCCTACTGTATTTTTAAAGCCCAAAAATCTTTTGATCAGTAGTGGGTGCATGGTATTGTTATTTCTGGCTCATTGACGTATTTTGTAAGAGGCCACATTTGTTACACCAGTGAGTGGGAGTGCTGTACAAATTTAACTGATATGTATGTAACAATTACATTTGTATATTGGAGTGACGGCAAAACACAAACCTTTAATAGTTGAGTATTTGCCATGTCCTCGTCTGTTTTTCCCTGTAGTCACTGCAAGTTTGGAAGCCTTTGTTAAGGCCTCTAGAAGTGCCAGTGATATTAAAGACCAAATATACATATATATTTGACATGCAGTAATCCCATGCAATTACAGTAAAATACTGTGAAATACAAACCTTGCCTCCCATCAATGAATTTCATTCATCCTTTCATTACAATTGCAGATAAAACATTACAGTAAGAGTATTTGTACCATAAAACGTATTACGGTAACATGCTGTACTGTACATTTACAGCATTAATGTCAGAAGAGTTACAGTATTTAGCAGGCAACTCTGCTGCCATTATAATGCTGTAAATTTACAGGGGAAAGTTTTAGTGATAGGCACAAGTAGGCTATAACCAAACCACAGTGCCCAACGGAGGGAGTGTTTTAAAAGGGGTGAACAAAACGAGGTAAAAAGGTTACTAAAATAACTAGCCTATTGATAACAAGCCAAAATAACAAGCAATCCAATCAAGACACCTTATTCCCTAATAACCTCAGAATTACTATGACATGACAGCATGATTTCAGACTAAAAATAATCCCCCTAAGTATATGTTTGACCAATTCTATGGTCGGGGCTGAGAATTGCAAAGCACGTCTATTTAACTCACACCAAAATAAGCAAAATAACTGCAGCCTAATGAAAAATACTGGGAGTGGTCGGTGTGAAGATGGCTAGGCTATAGCATTAGAACCTGTTGAGACGTTGGAAGGCGTTCGTTTTGTTCTAGAACCAATCGGGAGGGGTGCCATTGGCCCCCTAATGAAATATGCCATTATGACGAATTCATGCGACACAAAAGGCACGCCAGTCAAAAATTGCCCCACCACTGTTCTGTAATTATATAGTTTGCCCTGGCAGCGGGCCTCCTCGCGCGGAGGCAGGTGGCGATAGTCCATCATGCAAATAGC
Organism: Salvelinus fontinalis; assembly: GCF_029448725.1. Taxonomy (NCBI): domain Eukaryota; kingdom Metazoa; phylum Chordata; class Actinopteri; order Salmoniformes; family Salmonidae; genus Salvelinus; species Salvelinus fontinalis. The sequence goes on from NC_074680.1 coordinate 39,366,123, forward strand.
CTTGGCTATTGATAATTAGCCGTTGCGAGCCGTTTAAATGAACAATTAGCTAACATGCAATTCGGTCTATGTAACGTGGTAGTTCTACTTTGTATTGTATTTCCCGCCCAGCAGTTGAATGCAATGAACACTGTACCTACCATTTGTTTCATGGTCAGTAATAAGCCAAATCTGAAGGACCGAAAATCGGTGGTAGCCTAGGTCTAGGCGTATGGAGACAGAAAATCGGTGGTAGCCTAGGTCTAGGCGTATGGAGACAGAAAATCGGTGGTAGCCTAGGTCTAGGCGTATGGAGACAGAAAATCGGTGGTAGCCTAGGTCTAGGCGTATGGAGACAGAAAATCGGTGGTAGCCTAGGTCTAGGCGTATGGAGACAGAAAATCGGTGGTAGCCTAGGTCTAGGCGTATGGAGACAGAAAATCGGTGGTAGCCTAGGTCTAGGCGTATGGAGACAGAAAATCGGTGGTAGCCTAGGTCTAGGCGTATGGAGACAGAAAATCGGTGGTAGCCTAGGTCTAGGCGTATGGAGACAGAAAATCGGTGGTAGCCTAGGTCTAGGCGTATGGAGACAGAAAATCGGTGGTAGCCTAGGTCTAGGCGTATGGAGACAGAAAATCGGTGGTAGCCTAGGTCTAGGCGTATGGAGACAGTTGGAGCTCTCTGTGTTTGGAGGCGCTAAATATGCCTATAGAACAAAGTTTACAAGTTCAATAGGCTTACCTTTAATACTTTACACCCCATGGTCATAGAAACTTGTTCCAAGTAACATTGACTCCGATCAGGCTATTCTTTCAAATAACGGTTTGTTTTTGTTTTTTAATTATACTGACAACGATGTGCACAGTGAAGGCTTATGTTCTCTATTGATTTATAGATAATTTAAAGTCATTTTTGTGCCAAAACGGAAACGGGTGGGTGGGGGGGGCGGCATTCAGGCCACATGCTGCGCCCCAGTCTGTCTCAAAGGTGCTGATATTCTAACCTAACCGCTGATCCTCCTTAATACCCCACATCCAACACAATCCCATCCTGGCCCACCCACCCGTTCATTATCCCCGCTGCCCTCCGACATGACACGGGAACAAAGTAGACATTAAGGAACATTAAACACGGGGATGGGAGTAATCAGGACCCCGTTATCCGTTAATGAGGGGAAACACATGCGGAGGGATACACACACAGCCAAATCAATAGAAGCTCACAGACAATGCCGGTTGGGGTTCGAAGGGCGGAGCCCGAGCGCAAAAAAATGGAAAATGCAAATCAATTAGGCTGTTTGCTTTCAAACCGTCCATTCTATCTGTAGCAATTACTTGTTCATTAAATGTAATTTCGTTAGGTCTACACAGAAACAACAGTTGTTTATAGCCCCAGAGCGTTTTAACAAGAATTCATGAATGCCAGGATGGAAAGTTTGATTTGTAGGCAATGAGTTGACAATCTCTTGAAGTCACAACATGTGGTTTACAGATTGTATTTTTTACGCTATAGTCCACCTCCTTATACATGTGTGGATTCTAAACAACATCATGAAGTTAAAAACATAGGCCTATAACGTACCACCAATTGCAGCCCACTGGTCAAAAGCTAGTTGATTCAACGTTGTTTCCACCTCATTTTTTTTTTAAACACAACGTGAATCAACGTGGAAAAGTGATTGGATTTGGAGAAAGGCATCAAGCTGAGGGAATTGACTTTTTTTCACCCAACTTTTTATATCTAAGTCCAATTACAGGGTAATGTTTTTTTCATGTTGAATTCACGTTAGTTGTTAACAAAACTAGAAGTTGAATGTGTTTTTCATGATTTTCTGTTTAGAAATAATGTTTTAATCACCTTTGAAAGAAACAGGTGTGACTAAAGGGCTTTCATTTTGATCAAACAGGGCTGAATTTGACACACTTACATCATATATATTTTGTATTATCTTCTAGTGCGTTATCACTGTTACCATGACTTACTGCAGCTACTTTACTGTGGTTGTACCAGAGGCCTACCTCCCCTAGACTATGCCGTTGCTATAGCATTCTCAAGCACCATTCTACTAAATCCCCACCCCCACAAACCTGCTCTTTGCACTTGTCATAAATTAGCCTCAAGTGAAACAGCTCAATCGGTATTTGGAGCAACTTGATCAAGCTGGACATGGCAGGGGCATACACTTTGGTGAATCGTACCTCACATACACACACATTTTAACGTTATACTGTGTATGACCCATAGAAGTGGCACCTTAATTGGGGAGGATGGGTTCGTGGTAATGGCTGGAGCGGAATTAGTGGAATGGTATCAAATAGATAAAACACATGGTTGACATTGTTTGATGCCATTCCATTTGTGCCATTCTAGACATTTTTATGAGCCATCCTCCCTTCAGCAGCCTCCATTGGTATGCCCCTGACCCAACTGATGTTGTCATATACTGTATTTTATACACCTGGTGTGTCCATTTCTGGTGTTGTTTTTCTTACATAATCCCAGCTGTGGGTTTGCTGATGTTATGTTACATCTCTTGCATGCAGAGCCTCCACCTCGCCCCCTATATTCCAGCTTGATGTGCAAACATATGTGAAGTCTAGGCACTATAGGCTACTGAGAGAAGTTCTGATTTGTTGACTAATTGAGAATGGCCCTTCAAAATGGCCCATAAAGCGAACCGCCACTGTAGCCAGGCACCTCCAGGTTTGGCAGTGAACAAGTGGAAATTTGAATCATTCAAGCTCCTTATTCTATGACCCCCTCCCCCATCTTTGCCAAATTGAATGCTGATTGAAAATAATTTTACAGCTCTTGACTTGTGCGATTCATTGACACTGGATTTGTTTATTGCTGTCACATTAATGAAAAATAAAAGCAGTTTAGTCTTTAGTAAATGCTTCACATGATTTCTATGCATGGTCATATGAACAAGGTTGAGGAATAATGACTTCATTGAAATATTTTTTTTTTTCTATTTACTTTTTTTTAAAGGTTTTGAATGAACAAATCCTGGGTTTTTATTTATGTTATGCATTGACATTGATGTAAATAAAAAAATAAAAAAAGCATTTATGATATAGTGAAGCTTGATAAATACCCGGTAGATGTGAATCATTGAGTTTCTCTTCATACCTTTATAGAAGTTCATCCTAAAGGAGACATTGATAAATGTTCAAATACTAAAGCCTACTGCACATAACCCCCCTGACTAGCTCTCCTTGACCCCCCCCCCCCCCCCCCATCCCAGTCCCTCCCACCCCACCACAGGACTAGGACCAATCCCACGCTGCGATTTGCCAGAAAATCAATAAAAGGGAAAATCTGCTCTAATCATCGGTACATTTACCATCACAATCAACAATCAAAGCCAAGACCCTGGCTCTTTATTTGTAGGCCTGAGCCGCACAATTTCCCCACTGTGAAAGGCAGGCTAAATTAGAACCCTTGGTTCCTGTAGCTGCTCTTAATGGCCCTGATTTGTGAACTGCTAAATGAGGTTATGTAAATGGTTCCTGAGTGTAGTGGAGGCTAGGCAGCAGAGGCAGACAGGCAGGGGCCCCCAGGTGACAGGTGCAGTCGTCCCAAAGTGGGGGCAGGGAGGGGAGTGGGAGAGAGTGGGGGGGGGTGTATGCTGGTAAGAAGCCATGCAAGGCCACCGACTCAGTGAGGAAGAGAGAAATTTGTCGGATTGTATTGAAATTCCACAATACTAAAACAAGTTCAAAAGCATTTTTTCCCTCTATGAAAACATTGTTTTTTCTTAAAATTGATACATCAAACGGCAAAAAATTATGGTTGATATTGCTATTTGCTACCACTAGAGTCAAAACGAAAAACATGTCTTTGTCTATGCATTTGTCAATCTCTTCATCAACTGAATATAATTTAAGCTATGAATAATATCCAATATCCTTATAATCACATATCCATCTATGGCAGACAGACTGGAGTGCTCCTAGTTGTGAGGATATAATAACCAGATAACCATCAACATGCTCCCTCTCTCCCCCTCACTGGAAGTCTGCCTGCAGAGTGATTGGAGCACTTCTGCGATTCACTGCACTTCACTCCTGATCCCAGTTTTAGACTCCCCAGGACCCTGGTTACTGTCACAGCTGAGACGGGTGAGAGGGGGCTTCTTTCTCTCCCCTCTTCTGATTCTTCTTCCCTTGTTTAGGCAATAGGCATAGGGACTTGTGTTTACCTAGCACTGTCACAGGGCTGGGGTCAATTTCACGTCAATACAGTAACATTTTCCACTAAAATACCAATATAAACTCACATTTTTCTCATTGGTCTGACAGTTTTTCTTACAAAATGGTCCAAATTGAAATGGCATTTATTGCAACCCTGCTCTGCCATAGCTATTTTATTAAGTAGATCATCTGCTAGTGGAGACCAGACAGATGGGCTAAATAAGTAGATTAAGTAAGAAAACTTTACTCAACAAAAAAGGAGGAGAAGTCAGTCTGAGCGTCAGTCAGGCTCTTGAATGTCTGCCTGCATGTGAAATATATATATGCATTTAATTTTCCATGAGACAATGAGGTATACTATCCTGGATTGTCTGCTGTGCAGTTTGCATTAAACGCTCACTCTGTGATATTTACAGCAGTTTGCATTAAGTGCTTGTTCACCCTCATTGATTAGTCAAGTGCATGTTTAGAAACCTCGCTGATGATGAGCATCTGGTAGGCAAGAAATATTGGGCCTGGTATTAATACTTACAGTTTACACTGTTACTATATTGCGTTTATCTTTTTTAAAACTGTTTAAACTGTTTAAACTGTTAAATTGTAGTTGTTGTTTAACATGAGTCCAGACACAGGAAATGACATGATTTAGTTTTTAATAGGTGAAGTATAACTAGCACTTCTTTTGAGCTACGGAAAGAAGCTGAAGGTCATAAATATCCCTGGTATCTCCAGTATAGGCGTGTACTGAATATTGCTCTCAAACTGAAACAGGAAAAAGTGGATATCATAAATTCCCCAACAAAAATACAACATTTCAGAAACCAACTCCGCTTGTCTTTCTCATTTCCTGCCACTCTCTCCCCCTTCTCTCTCCCCCTTCTCTCTCCCCCTCCCTCCTTTTCTGTTTCTTCTCTTTCTCCGTCAAGATCATCTGCTAGTGGAGACCAGACAGATGGGCTAAATAAGCAGCTTTTTACTGTGCTGCAGGTGGCTGATGGTGGAGCAGCAAGAGGCAGTCCCTCTTCAGACCCCTCCACCACCAGCCCATGACTGCCTCCTCCCGACTCCAACACAAACTCTTACCACCTGCAAATGCCCCAAATTCCTCAAATAATTGATCATAGCCATGAAGTTATCCAGTTCATAATAATTAATAATTACAACAAACTTGTATTTGTTTAGCACCTTTCATACAATACATTGCAGCCTAAAGTGCACTGGTTCGTGCAAAGATTGTTTCATGTTATTTCAATGATTGTTTATTTTGTTTTACAGCACAATTTCTAAGATATTTGCTGAGCACAGAATCAAATTTAGAATCATATTCTTATTTTATTTAGTATTTTTTTATATTCAAGGGAAGTTAGTTGTTCGTCAATCATACACATGCAGTCAGTCAGTCAGTCAGTAAATCAGTCAGTCAGTCAGTCAGTCAGTAAATCAGACAAATGAAATGAGCAGCATTTAATTTTCTAGCTCCTCTCGGCGTGGGAATATACAACCACAGCTCAGCATGTCAAAAGATGTCAAGTGTTACAGTTCCCTTCCTGCTGCAAGGAGAGGAAAAATCCCCCTAGAAATGAATTAAAGTGAAAGGGTAGTCTCTAAATCCTTTCCTAAAATGATTAACCCCTCCACCAGGACATTATGTGGATCAGCTCTGAGTACTCACTGCTTTCTTATTGCTGTTAATTGTTCTTTTTCTGTTGTTGCCTTCCTTCATTAGTCTCTCCTCATTATATGAAAAGAGGGGAAAATGTCGACCTGAATAGGGGAAGGAGATTTTCCCACAGTCCCTCAACACAGAGAAATACACCATTGTGGGCCAGGCCAGGCAGGTTCCCATCCCTTGTGTCACACACACACACACACACACACACACTTGAATGACAAGTCTTTCACTTTGTGTCTAAATTGTAAAATGGTGAATAATATAGTCCGGGTAACAGGGTAAGTACCCCCAGTCATTCACTTTATGTCAAACTGATGGATCGTTCACTCAGGTAACACTGCAGTGTTTAATTGGTATTTTATATCATACCACCTGTGTCCCAAATGACACCCTATTCCCCAAATAGTGCAATGCTTGTGAATAATTTTAGCCCATAGGGTTCTAGTATACACTAGGAAAATTGAGTGTCATTTGTATTTGTCTTGGAATAGTTAAATGCACAAATACAACTCATTTCAATAATAAGAAACACTGCAATATGTCAGCATAATATAATTTCTTTGGATTAGAGATGAATTAACCAAATGAACCCGTCTGGGGAATTGTCTGGGCAAAACACTGTATGTAACCTCTTGTGATTATAAAGAATTTAAAAAACGGATGCTTTTAATGCATTTAAAAAGCATTAATCATGTCGTAATATGTCGTAACAGCTAACATAACGTGTCACAACCTGTTTATTATACGGTCATAACACTGTCATGACACATTTAATACCCGTTGTGACATATTGTGTTATTTTATGGCTGGTTATGACACCTACATAAGAGTGTCAAAACCCACAAAACCTACCACACGAGGCAAAATATTCCATTACACCATAGGCTAGGTATGTTATGTTATATAATAAATAAATATATTGACCATGTTAAATGATCATTGTAATTGTGCACACATTGATGTCAGACATGCACCTACCCCAATGTTCTGTTGCTGATGACTGGGATGAATGCAGGAGCAGATTTCAGGAGCAGGAAAAGACACCCTCTTTGTGACTGATGACTGATATATGGGCATGTACGTGATAGGCCTATCTGGTCTACATGATTATGATGGTCATAACGCTTCTTGGCAGTGTCATAAAGTGAATTTTCTTAGTCCAAGTAAAGTTGCAAAGGATGGTCATAATGCTTCATGACAGTGTCATAAAGTGTGTTTTCTACAAGTTCTTTAAAATATGATGAAAGAAACATGACTGTAAAGAAGTCATTACAATAACAACAAAGGACTTATTAAGAAACAAACGTTCAAATGAAAGGAATCTTCTTGGCAGGGACAAAACGAATTGGAATAAATATGGGATTTTGTCACAACCAGTCATAAAATAACACAATATAAGTCATAACAGGTGTAAATATATGGGTCAGGACAGTGTTATGACCATATTATGACAGGTTATGTCAGCTGTTATGACATATGACATGGGTGTCAAATAAAGTGTAACCCAAAAAACTATTGTTCATACAAGAAAGACATTCTGAGACTATTATTTGATTACCAGGTCTTTACCATTGAGTGTGGAACATAAAAGTTAAGCGTTAACTTTAAGTGGTCTAGTCAATATTTAGGACTTTAGTTCTGAGTACCGATTCAGATATGATGCATGTTAAATCAATAAGCTGTAGAAAAAAAAGGAGGAAGGGAAGCATTGCTAATGTACACAATAGTACATTTTGCTAGACAGAATGTGCTCTTTGGTAAAAGGGGTAAATTGGTCATCAAAAAGAAAGGAGAACCAAGGCACTCTTCATACAATGAATTAAAAAGCCTTTATTTGTATGGCATGTTCAATGGAAACAAAGATTCAAACCTCTGACGCATTTCGATGAAGGCCATGCAGACGAAACACGTAGGAGTTTTTAAACTTTGTTTCTATTGAACATGCCATACAAATAAAGGTATTTTAATTAATTATATGAAGAGTGTTTGACTAACCAAGTCATTGGTTCACTTTGTTAGGCGTTTCTGACCTATCATCTTGAGTCCCTGCTGCTATTCTAAAATGTATAGTCTATTATCTATTTATTCCATAATGATTATATTTACACTACAAAGATAGTGGAGAATGGATTTTAAATGGACATAATGTAAACTCAGCAAATAAAGAAACATCCTCTCACTGTCAACTGCGTTTATTTTCAGCAGACTTAACATGTGTTAATATTTGTATGAACATAACTAGATTCAACAACTGAGACATAAACTGAACAAGTTCCACAGACATGTGACTAACAGAAATGGAATAATGTGTCCCTGAACAAAGGGGGGGTCAAAATCAAAAGTAACAGTCAGTATCTGGTGTGGCCACCAGCTGCATTAAGTACTGCAGTGCATCTCCTCCTCATGGACTGCACCAGATTTGCCAGTTCTTGCTGTGAGATGTTACCCCACTCTTCCACCAGGTCACTTGCAAGTTCCCGGACATTTCTGGGGGGAATTGCCCTAGCCCTCACCCTCCAATCCAACAGGTTCCAGGAGTGCTCAATGGGATTGAGATCCGGGCGCTTCGCTGGCCGTGGCAGAACACTGACATTCCTGTCTTGCAGGAAATCACGCACTGAACGAGCAGTATGGCTGGTGGCATTATCATGCTGGAGGGTCATGTCAGGATGAGCCTGCAGGAAGAGTACCACATGAGGGAGGAGGATGTCTTCACTGTAACGCACAGCGTTGAGATTGCCTGCAATGACAACAAGCTCAGTCCGATGATGCTGTGACACACCGCCCCAGACCATGACGACCCTCCACCTCCAAATCGATCCCGCTCCAGAGTACAGGCCTCGGTGTAATGCTCATTCCTTCAATGATAAACACGAATCCGACTATCACCCCCGGTGATACAAAACCACAACTCGTCAGTTGCACTTTTTGCCAGTCCTGTCTGGTCCAGCGACGGTGGGTTTGTGCCCATAGACAACGCTGTTGCTGGAGGGTCATGTCAGGATGAGCCTGCAGGAAGAGTACCACATGAGGGAGGAGGATGTCTTCACTGTAACGCACAGCGTTGAGATTGCCTGCAATGACAACAAGCTCAGTCCGATGATGCTGTGACACACCGCCCCAGACCATGACGACCCTCCACCTCCAAATCGATCCCGCTCCAGAGTACAGGCCTCGGTGTAATGCTCATTCCTTCAATGATAAACACGAATCCGACTATCACCCCTGGTGATACAAAACCACAACTCGTCAGTTGCACTTTTTGCCAGTCCTGTCTGGTCCAGCGACGGTGGGTTTGTGCCCATAGACAACGCTGTTGCCGGTGATGTCTGGTGAGGACCTGCCTTACAACAGGCCTACAAGTCCTCAGTCCAGCCTCTCTCAGCCTATTGCAGACAGTCTGAGCACTGATGGAGGGATTGTGCGTTCCTGGTGTAAATTGGGCAGTTGTTGTTGCCATCCTCTACCTGTCCCGCAGGTGTGATGTTCGGATGTACCAATCCTGTGCAGGTGTGTTACATGTGGTCTGCCATTGTGAGGACGATCAGCTGTCCGTCCTGTCTCCCTGTAGTGCTGTCTTAGGCGTCTCACAGTACGGACATTGCAATTTATTGCCCTGGCCACATCTAAAGTCCTCATGCCTCCTTGCAGCATGCCTAAGGCACGTCCACGCAGATGAGCAGGGACCCTGGGCATCTTTCTTTTGGTGTTTTTCAGAGTCAGTAGAAAGGCCTCTTTAGTGTCCTAAGTTTTCATAACTGTGACTTTAATTGTGAGCTGTTAGTGTCTTAACGACCGTTCCACAGGTACATGTTCATTCATTATTTATGGTTCATTGAACAAGCATGGGAAACAGTGTTAAAACCCTTAACAATGAAGATCTGTGAAGTTATTTGGATTTTTACGAATTATCTTTGAAAGACAGCGTCCTGAAATAGGGAGGTTTTTTTGTTGTTGCTGAGTATAGAATTTTTTTCAGTTTAGGTTTATACTAATGCCAACTTGTTGTATGTTTTATGATCATTATGTCCCTTTCTTTTACTGCTTTGTGGTGCTTCGTAATACAACTTCCGGTATTGAAGAGATTGCTGTTAACCAATCAATGAGCACCATGATTGAGACGTGGCAGCACAATGGCGGACAGGAAGAAGTTAATTGAAAAAAACGTTGTAGAGGATAAACAAATGGGAAATGTTTGCACAACGTCATCTAGCAAGGACATATGGCCTGGCCTTGCTGCTGTTCCAGTTTCAACTGTTCTGTGAAAAGCCAACTGTTCCAGTTTCAACTGTTCTATGAAAAGCCAACTGACATTTACTCCTGATTATTATTTGACCATGCTGGTCATTTATGAACATTTGAACATCTTGGCCACCGTGCTTCTACACCTGCATTGCTTGCTGTTTGGGGTTTTAGGCTGGGTTCCTGTACAGCACTTTGAGATATTAGCTGATGTACGAAGGGCTATATAAAATAAACTTGATATTGATTGATATCAAGATACAGAGACTATTTGCATGATTTTGAATCTGCTCACAGACTTCGGGAGTGAGGTTGGTATAATAATGGTTTTACACACAATCTAATCCAGCTACAGTAGCGTCGATCACTGCAAGAGAGATGCCCACGAGATGTGCAGCATATATTAATGTCAAATATGTCAAATATAAAATTATACAATGTTCAAAGAATGGTTTCACTGTATCTTGCTTGCTTCTCGGCAGCACAGTAGGCTGCTAGCTACTACTAACTAGCTTGCAGTAGCAGTGTTTACATTTGCCAGAAGATAACGACTCTACTGTTACACATCTTTACACTGAGCTGCACTGGGGTCGGAACTTAATCATGGTTACATTAAAAGACTGCATGGAGACGGTGGGAGATATGGATCAGAAAACGTACCTCAATGCAGGGATGGGATATGCCACTGTACTCCAAATTGTACTTTTATCCACACGGCTCCATTGAGAAGATTGGAATACTGCCAGTTTCTTCTGGAAACTGCCATTTCGTCTTCATCCTAGCTAGCAGTAGCCATCTCAGCCTTTTTTATCATCATTTTGGAATGGCAGTGTCAGACAATCAGCACCTTTGTTGTTCAACATGACGGGCCATTCCAAAATGGTACAATTTGGAGTACAGTGGCATATCCCATCCCTGCATTGAGGTACATTTTCCGGTCCATATCTTGCGCCGGCTCCACGGTGTCTTAATGTAACCATGATTGGGTTCCGACCCCAGTGCAGCTCAGTGTATACAAGCTTAAAGGTAGGGCCGGTATCTTCTGCCAATGTTTACATATAGACTACTAGCGTGCTGTAGCAGTGTTTACATATAGACTACTAGCAGTGTTTACATATAGACTACTAGCAGTGTTTATATATAGACTACTAGCTGGCTGTAGCAGTGTTTACATATAGACTACTAGCTGGCTGTAGCAGTGTTTACATATAGACTACTAGCTGGCTGTAGTAGTGTTTACATATAGACTACTAGCTGGCTGTAGTAGTGTTTACATATAGACTACTAGCTGGCTGTAGCAGTGTCTACATATAGACTACTAGCAGTGTTTACATATAGACTACTAGCTGGCTGCAGCAGTGTTTACATATAGACTACTAGCTGGCTGTAGCAGTGTTTACATATAGACTACTAGCAGTGTTTATATATAGACTACTAGCTGGCTGTAGCAGTGTTTACATATAGACTACTAGCTGGCTGTAGTAGTGTTTACATATAGACTACTAGCTGGCTGTAGCAGTGTTTACATATAGACTACTAGCTGGCTGTAGCAGTGTTTACATAGATTTCCTATATCTAGCAGGCTAAATGCAACAAAGTCACAATTCATGCAGCAATGTAACAAATAATAGTAATTTTAGCAAATAGGCTAATTGTAGTATTAACTACCGTTGCTTGTTATTTTTGTTTTTTAGCCCTGAAAATAATATACAGTTTATAGCCTTAGTAGCTTACAGCAAAAATTGTGTGAATTAATTTAAGAGAAGTAAGGAAATAGCTATCCAATTCAAGCAGATTTGTGATGATTTATTTTGCTCACCTGTCTTCAGCAGCACATGTTCAAACTACAGGTAGACCACAGTCTCAAAACGATGTGCTGACAGGTGCACAAATGGATGCTGGCTTTCAGTGTTGTCAGATGTGAAATCTGAAGTGTCGAAAATTAAGGATGCAAGTACCAATGCAACACTTCTGTCAGTGTATATACAGTATATATTTTTTTTAAATGGTGTTCATGCATTTCTATGTATTCTTAGTTTTTTCTTCTTTGTGTCTTATTAGTTCATTGATGTAGAAAGTGTATGTTGATTGAGACTTCACCATCCACTCCCCATAACGTATTTCTTATCCTGTTTCCTTTCTTTACTGTTGTAACGGCTTTCTTCCTGGGGTGAAGGAGAGGACCAAAATGCAGCGTGGCTACTGTTCAACATGATTTAATAAAGAAGAGACAATAACGTGAACACCATACAAAATAACAAATGTGAAAACCGAGAGAGTCCTATCTGGTGCAAAACACAAAGACAGAAGACAACCACCCACAATCCCCAACACAAAACAAGCCACCTATATATGATTCTCAATCAGGGACAACGATTGACAGCTGCCTCTGATTGAGAACCATATCAGGCTGAACACAGAAACAGACAAACTAGACACACAACATAGAATTCCCACCCAGCTCACATCCTGACCAACACTAAACAAGAAAAACACATAAGAACTATGGTCAGGACGTGACAGTACCCCCCTCCTGAGGTGCGGACTCCGAACGCACCCCTAAACATCAAGGGGAGGGTCTGGGTGGGCATCTGTCCGCGGCTCCGGCGCAGGACGAGGACACCACTCCACCATTGTCTTTTTCCCCCTCCTTAGCGTCCTTTGAGTGGCGACCCTCGCCCCCGACCTTGGTCTAGGAACCTTCACAAAGGTCCCCCCTAGATAGAGGAGACAGCTCAGGAAAGAGAGGTAGCTCAGGACAGAGAGGTAGCTCAGGACAGAGAGGTAGCTCAGGACAGAGAGGTAGCTCAGGACAGAGAGGTAGCTCAGGACAGAGAGGTAGCTCAGGACAGAGAGGTAGCTACGGACAGAGAGGTAGCTACGGACAGAGAGGTAGCTACGGACAGAGATGGCTCGGGACAGACGAGCGGCTCAGATGACGCTGGGCAGACGGATGGCTCAGATGGCGCTGGGCAGACGGATGGCTCAGATGGAGCTGGGCAGACGGATGGCGCAGATGGCGCTGGGCAGACGGATGGCGCAGACGGTGCTGGGCAGACAAGCAGTGCAGGCGGCGTTGGGCAGACGGCCGACTCTGACCTGCTGAGGCGCACAGTAGGCCTGGTGCGTGGTGCCGGAACTGGTGGTACCGGACTGGAGACACGCACCTCAGGGCTAGTGCGGGGAGCAGGAACAGGGCACACTGGACACTCGAGGCGCACTATAGGCCTGGTGCGTGGTACCGGCACTGGTGGTACCGGGCTGAGGGCACGCACCTCAGGGCGAGTGCGGGGAGAAGGAACAGTGCGTACAGGGCTCTGGAGACGCACAGGAGGCTTGGTGCGTGGTGCCGGAACTGGAGGTACTGGGCTGGAGACACGCACCACAGGGAGAGTGCGTGGAGGAGGAACAGGGCTCCGGAGACGCACTGGAAGCCTGGTGCGTGGTGTAGGCACTGGTGGTACTGGGCTGGGGCGGGAAGGTGGCGCCGGATATACCGGACCGTGCAGGCGTACTGGCTCCCTTGAGCACCGAGCCTGCCCAACCTTACCTGGTTGAATGCTCCCCGTAGCCCGTCCAGTGCGGGGAGGTGGAATAACCCGCACTGGGCTGTGTTGGCGAACCGGGGACACCATTCGTAAGGCTGGTACCATGTACACCGGCCCGAGGAGATGTACTGGAGGCCAGATATGTTGAGCCGGCTTCATGGCACTTGGCTCAATGCTCAATCTAGCCCGCCCAGTGCGGGGAGGTGGAATAACCCGCACCGGGCTATGCACACGTACAGGATACACCGTGCGCTCTTCCGCATAACACAGTGTCTGCCAGTACTCCCGCTCTCCACGGTAAGCATGGGAAGTGGGCGCAGGTTTCCTACCTGCCTTCGCCACACTACCCTTTATCCCCCCCCAAGAAATTTTGGGGTGAGCCTCTCGGGCTTCCAGCCGCTCTGCCTTGCTAGCGCCTCATAATGCCGCCTCTCCGCTTTCGCTGCCTCCAGCTCCGCTTTGGGGCGGCGACACTCCTCTGGCTCTGCCCAGGGTCCTTTCCGTCTAGGATTTCCTCCCATGTCCATTCCTCCTGGTACCGCTGCTGCTGTCGCTGCTGCCCGTTTCCACACTGCTTGGTCCGGGTTAGGTGGGTGGTTCTGTAGCGGCTTTCTTCCTGGGGTGAAGGAGAGGACCAAAATGCAGCGTGGCTAGTGTTCAACATGATTTAATAAAGAAGAGACAATAACGTGAACACTATACAAAATACAAAATAACAAATGTGAAAACCGAGACAGTCCTATCTGGTGCAGAACACAAAGACAGAAGACAACCACCCACAATCCCCAACACAAAACAAGCCACCTATATATGATTCTCAATCAGGGACAACGATTGACAGCTGCGTCTGATTGAGAACCATATCAGGCTGAACACAGAAACAGACAAACTAGACACACAACATAGAATTCCCACCCAGCTCACGTCCTGACCAACACTAAACAAGAAAAACACATAAGAACTATGGTCAGGACGTGACAACTGTCAGTATCAGACAACCTGAGGGTACTGGTGGAGGCAGAAGACCAGTCCACATCTTCAAAAAAGCAACCTATCAGAGGGCAACAAGAAATAAACGATTACCACAGTCTCATCTGATGGGGAGATGACTGTAGACTCTTAGCCCATTCTACCTGCATCTCAGCCAACCAGGCCAGAGCTAGAGGAGGAGGGCAAGTTGCAAGTGATGGCCTCATGTCGCAGGCTGATGATCTCAGCGTTCAGATCATAGCCAACAAATCAGAGGTGAGTGATTGTAGCTTTTGTCATTGGTCAGCTCCGCTCAGCTGTACTGAAGCTGCTGTTTATACAGGAGTATTCCTATTCTCTGCTAAAGCTAATGAATAATGATAAGTAATCGCCTCTGAGTGTGCAGCACACTTTGCAAAAACATAGTAGTGAATCAAATGCTTGATCAAGACCTCATGATAAGCCAGTTTAGCACAGAATAAAGGATCCTTCAGAGTGCTGCTGTCAGGGAACTTGTGTGTGTTTGTGTGGTCGCCGACTGCAGTGCGGTGGCAGTAGCAGGAGGACTTTGAGAGAGGGCCAGGCCATTCATAGATGATGAAGTGGATGCTCATTACTTTAGAGAGATTGCATGTGGATGACGGACAAGAGGATGTCAGGGCTTGTATATTTCATTGTATATTTGTTTTGGTAGCAAAAAGAAACAGGATTTGTAGTGCAATTGAACATTTTTGGTATTCCGAATGTGAATAAATGTCATGTGCTGTTTGGATGAGAAGGATCCTTCCCCCTTTGCTTGGCCCTGGCCTATTACCATTTGTATTTGTATTTATTATGGATCCCCATTAGCTGCTGCCAAGGCGTTTGCGCTTGAAACTGGATATTAAAGAGTTAAACTTCACATAGACTGAAATGGACTGTGGTTTGATTTCAATAGCTCATCAATCCAGTCCTGTCACCCCTCTCTCTCTCCAACTATGTCTCCTCTCCTCCTCTACTACTATAGACTGATAGGTGGATATCTGCATTTATAGAGCACAAGCCACTGGAGATCAATGAAGACAAGGTGAGGGACTTCTGCAACGTGATCGACTGAAATCAGGGTAAGAATTGGAGTGAGGTGTGGGGAGAGGTGTGAGTGTGAGGTGTGAGTGTGAGGTGTGGGGAGAGGTGTGGGGAGAGGTGTGGGGAGAGGTGTGGAGTGGAGTGAGGAGGTGTGTGGGGAGAGGTGTGAGGTGTGGTGTGGGGAGAGGTGTGAGGTGTGGAGTGAGGTGTGGAGTGAGGTGTGGGGAGAGGTGTGGGGAGAGGTGTGGGGAGAGGTGTGGGGAGAGGTGTGGAGTGAGGAGGTGTGTGGGGAGAGGTGTGAGGTGTGGAGTGAGGTGTGGAGTGAGGTGTGGTGTGGGGAGAGGTATGTGGGGAGAGGTGTGAGTGAGGTGTGAGTGTGAGGTGTGGGGAGAGGTGTGGGGAGAGGTGTGGGGAGAGGTGTGGAGTGGAGTGAGGAGGTGTGTGGGGAGAGGTGTGAGGTGTGAGGTGTGGAGTGAGGTGTGGTGTGGGGAGAGGTATGTGGGGAGAGGTGTGAGTGAGGTGTGAGTGTGAGATAGGGATGCAGCTTAAGCTCCACCCTCTTCAACATACACTACCGTTCAAAAGTTTGGGTCACTTAGAAATGTCCTTGTTTTTGAAGGAAAGCACTTTTTTGTCCAGTAAAATAACATCAAATTAATCAGAAATACAGTGTAAACATTGTTATTGTTGTAAATGACTATTGTAGCTGGAAACGGCTGATTTTTAATGTAATATCTACATAGGCGTACAAAGGCCCATTATCAGCAACCATCACGATTGTGTTCCAATGGCACGTTGTGTTAGCAAATCCAAGTTTGACTAGTTTCAGAAGAAATATTTTTTTTTTCTGAAAATTTTGAGCCTGTAATCGAACCCACAAATGCTGATGCTCCAGATACTCAACTAGTATAAAGAAAGCCAGTTTTATTGCTTCTTTAATCAGAACACCAGTTTTCAGCTGTGCTAACATAATTGCAAAAGGGTTTTCTAATGATCAATTAGCCTTTGAAAATTATAAACATTGATTAGCTAACACAACGTGCCATTGGAACACAGGAGTGGTGGTTGCTGATAATAGGCCTCTACGCCTATGTAGATATTCCCTTAAAACTCTGCCATTTCCAGGTACAAAATTAATTTACAACATTAACAATGTCTACACTGTATTTCTGATCAAATTTATGTTATTATATTGGACAAAAAAATTAGCTTTTCTTTCAAAAACAAGGACATTTCGAAGTGACCCCAAACTTTTAAACGGTAGTGTACATACAGTTGAAGTCAGAAGTTTACATACACTTAGGTTGGAGTCATTAAAACTCGTTTTTCAACCACTCCACAAATTCTTGTTAACAAACTATAGTTTTGGCAAGTCGGTTAGGACATCTACTTTGTTCATGACACAAGTAATTTTTCCAACAATTGTTTACAGACAGATTATTTCACTTAGAATTCACTGTATCACAATTCCAGTGGGTCAGAAGTTTACATACACTAAGTTGACTGTGCTTTTTAACAGCTTGGAAAATTCCAGAAATGATGTCATGGCTTTAGAAGCTTCTGATAGGCTAATTTACATAATTTGAGTCAATTGGAGGTGTACCTCTGGATGTATTTCAAGGCCTACCTTCAAACCCAGTGCCTCTTTGCTTGACATCTTTGGGAAATCAAAAGAAATAAGCCAAGACTTCAGAAAAAAAATCTGGTTCATCCTTGGGAGCAATTTCCAAACACCTGAAGGTACCACGTTCATCTGTACAAACAATAGTGCGCAAGTATAAACACCATGGGACCACGCAGCCGTCATACTGCTCAGGAAGGAGACGCGTTCTGCCTTCTAGAGATTAAAGTACTTTTGGTGCGAAAAGTGCAAATCAATCCCAGAACAACAGCAAAGGACCTTGTGAAGATGCTGGAGGAAACGGGTACAAAAGTATCTATATCAACAGTAAAACGAGTCCTATGTCAACATAACCTGAAAAACCGCTCAGCAAGGAAGAAGCCACTGCTCCAAAACCGCCATAAAAAAGCCAGACTACGCTTTGCAACTGCACATGGGTACAAAGATCATACTTTTTGGAGAAATGTCCTCTGGTCTGATGAAACAAAAATAGAACTGTTTGGGCATAATGACCATTGTTATGTTTGGAGGAAAAAGGGGGATGCTTGCAAGCCGAAGAACACCATCCCAACCGTGAAGCACGGGGGTGGCAGCATCATGTTGTGGGGATGCTTTGCTACAGGAGGGACTGGTGAACTTCCCAAAATAGATGGCATCATGAGGATGAAAAATTATGTAGATATATTGAAGCAATATCTCAAGACATCAGTCAAGAAGTAAAGCTTGGTTGCAAATGGGTCTTTCAAATGGACAATGACCCCAAGCATACTTCCACAGTCGTGGTGGCAAAATGGCTTAAGGACAATAAAGTCAAGGTATTGGAGTGGCCATCACAAAGCCCTGACCTCAAAGCCCTGACCTCAATCCAAAAAAAAGTGTGTGGGCAGAACTGAAAAAGTGTGTGGGAGCAATGAGGCCTACAAACCTGACTCAGTTACACCAGCTCTGTCAGGAGGAATGGGCCAAAATTCACCCAACTTATTGTGGGAAACTTGTGGAAGGCTACCCGAAACATTTGACCCAGGTTTAAATTGTTTAAGCAATACTACCAAATACTAATTGAGTGTATGTAAACTTCTGACCCACTGGGAATGTGATGAAAGAAATAAAAGCTGAAATAATCATTCTCTTTACTATTATTCTGACATTTCACATTCTTAGGATCACCACTTTATTTTAACTGCCCTAAGACAGGGAATTTTTACTAGGATTAAATGTCATGAATTGTGAAAAAGTGAGTTTAATTGTATTTGGCTAAGGTGTATGTAAACTTCCGACTTCAACTGTATCAACAAATTGGCGAGGGAACGAGAACAGTCTGCTGCACCATGCCTCACCCTACCAGAATCTGGAGTCAATGATGATCTGGTGCTTCTGTCACCAACCAAGGAGGGCCTACAGCAGCACCTAGATCTTCTGCATAGATTATGTCAGACCTGGGCCCTGACAGTAAATCTCAGTAAGACAAAAATAATGGTGTAACAAAAAAGGTCCAGTTGCCAGGACCACAAATACAAATTCCATCTAGACATCGTTGCCCTAAAGCACAAAAACATGATGCCTAAATATCAACCCCACATGTAACTTCCACAAAGCTGTGAACGATCTGAGAGACAAAGCAAGAAGGGCCTTCTATGCCATCAAAAGGAACATCAAATTTGACATACCAATTAAGATCTGGCTAAAATTACTTGAATCAGTTATAGAACCCATTGCCCTTTATGGTTGTGAGGTCTGGGGTCCACTCACCAAGCAAGAATTCACAAAATGCTACAAACACCAAATTGAGAATCTGCATGCAGAGTTCTGCAAAAATATCCTCTGTGTACAATGTAAAACAGCAAATAATGCATGCAGAGGAGAATTAGGCCGATACCCACTAATTATCAAAATCCAGAAAAGAGTCATTAAATTCTACAACCACCTAAAAGGAAGTGATTCCCAAACCTTCCATAACAAAGCCATCACCTACAGAGAGATGAACCTGGAGAAGAGTCCCCTAAGCAAGCTGGTCCTGGGGCTCTGTTCACAAACAGACCCCACAGAGCCCCAGGACAGCGACACAATTAAACCCAACCAAATCATGAGAAAACAAAAAGATAATTACTTGACACATTGGAAAGAATTAACAAAAAAACTGATCAAACTAGAATGCTATTTGGCCCTAAACAGAGAGTTCACAGTGGCAGAATACCTGACCACTGTGACTGACACAAACTTAAGGAAAGATTTGACTATGTACAGACGCGGTGCGCATAGCCTTGCTATTCAGAAAGGCCACTGTAGGCAGACCTGGCTCTCAAGAGAAGACAGGCTATGTGCACACTGCCCACAAAATGAGGTGGAAACTGAGCTGCACTTCCTAACCTGCTGCCAAATGTATAACCATATTAGAGACACATATTTCCCACAGATTACACAGACCCACAAAGAATACGAAAACAAATCCAATTTTGATAAACTCCTATATCTACTGGGTGAAATACCACAGTGTGCCATCACAGCAGCAAGATTTGTGACCTGTTGCCACAAGAAAAGGTCAACCAGTGAAGAACAAACACCATTGTAAATACAACCCATATTTACAGTGCCTTCGGAAAGTATTCAGACCCCTTGACTTTTTTTACATTTTGTTACACTACAGCCTTATTATAAAATGGATTACATTTTAAAAAATCGGCAGCATTCTACAAACAATACCCCATAATGATAACGCAAAAACAGGTTATATTATTTACATAAGTATTCAGACCCTTTGCTATGAGACTCGAAATTGAACTCAGGTGCATCCTGATTCCATTGATCATCCTTGAGATGTTTTACAACTTGATTGGAGTCCAACTGTGGTTAATTCAATTGATTAGATATGATTAGGAAAGGCACACACCTGTCAATATAACGTCCCACAGTTGACAGTGCATGTCAGAGCAAAAACCAAGCTATGAGGTTGAAGGAATTATCTTTAGAGTTCCAAGATAGGATTGTGTCGAGGAACAGATCTGGGGAAGGGTACCAAAACATTTCTCCAGCATTGAAGGTACCCAAGAACACAGTGGCCTCCATCATTCTTAAATGGAAGAAGTTTGGAACCACTGAGACTCTTCCTAGAGGTGGCCACCCAGCCAAACTGAGCAATTGGAGGAGAAGGGCCCTGGCAGGGAGGTGACCAAGAACCCAATGGTGACTCTGACAGAGCTCCAGAGTTCCTCTGTGGCGATGAGAGAAACTTCCAGAAAGACAATCATCTCTACAGTACTCCACCAATCAGGCCTTTATGGTAGAGTGGCCAGATGAAAGCCACTCAGTAAAGGGCACATGACAGCCCTCTTGGAGTTTGCCAAAAGGCACCTAAAGACTCTCAGACCATGAGAAACAAGATTATTTGGTCTGATGAAACGAAGATGGAACTCTTTGGCCTGAATGTTAAGCGTCACGTCTGGAGGAAACCTGTCACCATCCCTACGGTGAAGCATGGTGGTGGCAGAATCATGCTGTGGGGATATTATTCAGCGGCAGGGACTGGGTGACTAGTCGTGATCAAGGCAGAGATGAACGGAGCAAAGTACAGAGAGATCCTTGATGAAAACCTGCTCCAGAGTGCTCAGGACCTCAGACTGGGCTGAAGGTTAACCTTCCAACAGGACAATGTCCCTAAGCACACAGCCAAGACAATGCAGGAGACGCTTCGGGACAAGTCTCTAAATGTTCTTGAGTGGCCCAGCCAGATCCCAGACTTAAACTCGATTGGACATCTCTGGAGAGGCTTGAAAATAGCTGTGCAGCAACGCTCCCCATCCAACCTGACAGAGCTTGAGAGGATCTGCAGAGAAGAATGGGAGAAACTCCCCAAATACAGGTGTGCCAAACTTGTAACATCATACCAAAGAGGACACGAGGCTGTAATAGCTGCCAAATGTGCTTAACTCAACAAAGTACGGAGTAAAGGGTCTGAATACTTATATAAATGTGATATTTTCATTTGTAGTAAATTAGCAAACATTTAAAAAAAAAAAAAAATGTTTTGGCATTATGGGCTATTGTCTGTAGATTGATGGAGAAAAAACGATATAATCCATTTTAGAGCAAGGCTGTAACGTAACAAAATGTGGAACAAGTCAAGGGATCTGAATACTTTCCCAATGCACTGTATGTTTATTTCTTTCCTTAACTATTCGCTACAACACTGTATATAGACATAATATGACATTTTAAACGTCTTTATTATTTTGGAACTTGTTATTATTTATTTCACTTTTGTTTTCCATTTCACATGCTTTGTCAATGTAAACATATGTTTCCCATGCCCATAAAGCCTCTTGAATTGAATTGAGAGAGAGCCGGGTAGCGAGGCTGTGACAGCACACAGATTGGCAATGTTTGGGAGAGTGCTGATTTCCAGACTGAACTGTTGTAATAGTGAGACTGAAGTAGCTAACACCCTCCTTAGCTGGCCCCAAATAAGGACCAGCTTTGTCCAGCTGCTTTGAACATTAGAGACAAGTTTGTTGTTGTTTTCTTTATCAATCGATGATGTGAAATGACAGTAACAGAAGTGAACAAGTCACATGGACAGTTCAGTCACATGCGCTGAATACTACAGGTGTAGACCTTACAGTGAAATGCTTACTTACAAGCCCCTAACCAACAATGCAGTTGAAAAAAGACAGATAAGAATAAGAAATAAAAGTAACAGGTAATTAAAGAGCAGCAGTAAAATAACAATAGCGAGACTATATACAGGGGGTACTGGTACAGAGTCAATATGCGGGGGCACCGGTTAGTTGAGGTAATATGTACATGAAGATAGAGTTATTAAAGTGACTATGCATAGATGATAACAACAGAGAGTAGCAGCGGTGTAAAAGAGGGGGGAGGGCAATGCAAATCGTCTGGGTAGCCATGTGATTAGGTGTTCAGGAGTCTTTTGGCTTAGGGGTAGAAGCTGTTTAGAAGCCTCTTGGCGCTCCGGTACCGCTTGCCGTGCAGTAGCAGAGAGAACAGTCTATGACTAGGGTGGCTGGAGTCTTAGGCAATTTTTAGGGCCTGACACCGCCTGGTATAGAGGTCCTGGATGGCGGAAAGCTTGTCCCCAGTGATGTACTGGGCCGTTCACACTACCCTCTGTAGTGCCTTGCAGTCGGAGGCTGAGCAGTTGCCATACCAGGCTGTGATGCAACTAGTCAGGATGCTCTCGATGGTGCAGCCGTAGAAACTTTTTAGGATCTGAGGACCCATGTCAAATCTTTTCAGTTCCCCCTGAGGGGGAATAGGTTTTGTCGTGCCCTCTTCATGACTGTCTTGGTGTGCTTGGACCATGTTAGTTCGGTGATGTGGACACCAAGGAACTTGAAGCTCTCAACCTGCTCCACTGCAGCCCTGTTGATGAGAATGGGGGAGTGCTCGGTCCTCTTTTTCCTGTAGTCCCCAATCATCTCTTTTGTCTTGATCACGTTGAGGGAGAGGTTGTTTCCCTGGCACCACATGGCCAGGTCTCTGACCTCCTTATAGGCTGTCTGGTCGTTGTCGGTGATCAGGCCTACCATTTTTGTGTGATCAGAAAACTTAATGATGGTGTTGGAGTCGTGCTTGGCTGTGCAGTTATGAGTGAACAGGGAGTACAGGAGGGGATTGAGCACGTACCCCTGAGGGGCCCCTGTATTGAGGATCAGCGTTGCGGATGTGTTACCTACCCTTACCACCCGTCAGGAAGTCCAGGATCCAGTAGCAGAGGGAGGTGTTTAGTCCCAGGGTCTTTAGCTTATCGATGGGCTTTGAGGGCAATATGGTGTTGAACGCTGAGCTGTAGTCAATGAACAGCATTCTCATATAGGTGTTCCTTTTGTCCAGGTGGGAAAGAGCAGTGTGGAGTGCAATAGAGATTGCATCATCTATGAATCTGTTAGGGCAGTATGCAAATTGGAGTGGGTCTAGGGTTTCTGGGATAATGGTGTTGATATGAGTCATGACCAGCCTTTCGAAGCACTTCATGGCTACAGACGTGAATGCTACGGGTCATTAGTTATTTAGGCAGGTTACCTTAGTGTTCTTTGGCAAAGGCCCTATGGTGGTCTGCTTAAAACATGTTGGTATTACAGACTCGGACAGGAAGAGATTGAAAATGTCAGTGAAGACACTTGCCAGTTGGTCAGCACATGCTCGCAGTACACATCCTGGTAATCTGTCTGGCCCTGCGGCCTTGTAAATGTTGACCTGTTTAAAGGTCTTACTCGCATCGGCTGCGGAGAGCGTGATCACACAGTCTTCCGGAACAGCTGGTGCTCTCATGCATGTTTCAGTGTTATTCCCTCGACGTGAGCATAGAAGTAGTTTAGCTCATCTGCTAGGCTCATGTCACTGGGCAGCTCTCGGCTGTGCTTCCCTGCTACATCCGACGAGTGTCTGAGCCGGTGTAATACGATTCGATCTTAGTCCTGTATTGACGCTTTGCCTGTTTGATGGTTCATCGGAGGGCATAGCGGGATTTCTTATAAGCTTCCGGGTTAGTCCTGCTCCTTGAAAGTTGCAGCTCTAGCCTTTAGCTCAGTGCAGATGTTGCCTGTAATCCATGGCTTCTGGTTGGGGTATCCATGGCTTCTGTGGGGACGACGTCATCGATGCACTTATTGTTGAAGCCAATGACTGATGTGGTGTACTCCTCAATGTTTTCGGTGGAATCCCGGAACATATATTCCAGTCTGTGCTAGCAAAACCGTCCTGTAGCTTAGCATCTGCTTCATCTGACCACTTTTTTATTGATCTAGTCACTGGTGCTCCCTGCTTTAATTTTTGCTTGTCAGCAGGAATCAGGAGGATATAATTCTGGTCAGATTTTCCAAATGGAGGGCAAGGGAGAGCTTTGTATGCATCTCTGTGTGTGGAGTAAAGGTGGTCCAGAGTTTGTTCCCCCTCTGGTTTCCACATTTAATATGCTGGTAAATTTGGTAAAACGTTTTTAAGTTTCCCTGCATTAAAGTCCGCAGCTACTAGGAGCGCCGCCTCTGGGTAAGCGTTTTCTTGTTTGCTTATTGCGCAGTACAGCTCATTCAATGCTGTCTTAGTGCCAGCCTCTGACTGTGGTGGTATGTAAACAGCTACGAAAAATACAGATGAAAAGTCTCTGGGTAGATAGTGTGGTCTACAGCTTATCATGAGATACTCTACCTCAGGCGAGCAATAGCTTGAGACTGCCTTAGATATCGTGCACCAGCTGTTATTTACAAAAATACATAGTCCACCACCACTTGTCTTACCAGATGCCACTCTTCTATCCTGCTGGTGCAGCGTATAACCAGCCAGCTGTATGTTGATAGTGTCAACGTATAGCCACGTCTTCGTGAAGCATAAGATATTACAGTTTTGAATGTCCCGTTGGTAATTTAATCTTCCGCGTAGGTCATCTATTTTATTGTCCAAAGATTGCACGTTTGCTAGCAGAATGGAAGGAAGTGGACAGCTCGCCCTCCGCACCCTTTTTCTCCACCTCGTCACGCAAATTACGGGGATCTGGGCCTGTTCCCGAGAAAGCAGTACATCATTTGCGTCGGGCTCATCAGACTCGTTAAAAGGAAAAAAAGGAGTCTGCCAGTCCGTGGGGAGTAATTGCAGTCCTGATGTCCAGAAGTTATTTTCGGTCATAACAGACAGTAGCGGCAACAGTATGTACAAAATAAGTTACAAACAACACAAATAAACAAACAAAAAAACAACCGGTTGGGGACACGTAAAACGTCTACCTTCTTCTCCGGCGCCATTTTTATTCATGTTAAACTGATGGGTCACCAGTTAATAAAGGCCACACAATTTATATTCCAAAGGTGTGTGTGTGTGTGTGTACACTACAGGTCAAAGGTTTTACAACACCTACTTATTCAAGTTTTTACATTTTGTTTTACTATTTTCTACATTGTCGAATAATAGTGAAGACATTAAAACTATGAAATAACACAAATGGAATCATGTAGTAACCAAAAAAGTGTTAAGATTCTTCAAAGTAGCCACCCTTTCCCATATATGCTGAGCACTTGTTGGCTGCTTTTCCTTCACTCTGCGGTCCGACTCATTCCAAACCATCTCAATTTGGTCGAGGTTGGGGGGTTGTGGAGGCCAGGTCATCTGATGCAGCACTCCATCACTCTCTTTCTTGGTAAAATAGCCCTTACACAGCCTGGAGGTGTGTTGGGTCATGGTCATGTTGAAAAACAAATGATAGTCCCACTAAGCGCAAACCAGATGGGATGGCGTATCGCTGCCGAAAGCTGTGGTAGCCATGCTGGTTAAGTGTGCCTTGAATTCTAAATAAATCACAGACAGCGTCACCAGAAAAGCACCCCCACACCACAACACCTCCTCCTCCATGCTTTACGGTGGGAACCACACATGCGGAGATCATCCGTTCTCCCACACCGCGTCTCACAGACACAGCGGTTGGAACCAAAAATCTCCAATTTGTACTCCAGACCAAAGGACGAATTTCCACCGGTCGAATGTCCATTGCTTCTTATTCTTGGCAAGTCTCTTCTTCTTATTGGTGCCCTTTAGTAGTGGTTTCTTTGCAGCAATTCAACCATGAAGGGCTGATTCACACAGTCTCTTCTGAACAGTTGATGTTGAGATGTGTCTGTTAGTTGAACTCTGTGAAGCATTTATTTGGGCTGCAATCTGAGGTGTAGTTAACTCTAATGAACTTATCCTCTGCAGCAAAGGTGACTCTGGGTCTTCTATTCCTGTGGCGGTCCTCATGAGAGCCAGTTTCATCATAGCACCCCCCCCCCCCCCCCACCTTGTCACAACACAACTGTTTGGCTCAAAAGCATTAAGAAGGAAAGAAATTCCACAAATTAACTTTTTAAGAAGGCTCACCTGTTAATTGAAATGCATTCCAGGTGTCTACATCATGAAGCTGGTTGAAAGAATGCCAAGAGTGTGCAAAGCTGTCAACAAAGCAAAGGGTGGCTACTTTGAAGAATCTAAAATATATTATATTTATGATTCCATGTGTGTTATTTCATAGTTTGTCTTCACTATTATTTTACATTGTAAAAAAGAAAGAAAACCCCTTGAAGAGTACACGTTGAAGAGGTTTTCAAAGGTGGAGGGCGGAGGAGGGGATGGTTGAGGATGGGAGATGTTGCCTCAGTAATGGCCTACAGTGCATTCGGAAAGTTTTCGGACCCACATTTTACAGCCTTATTCTAAAATGGATTAAATCATTTTTTCCCCTCATCAATGAAAAATCCAAAACAAGTTTTATTTATGTATTACAAATAAAAACAGACATATTACATTTAAATAAGTATTCAGACCTTTTACTCGGTACTTTGTTGAAGCACCTTTGGCTGCTATTACAGCCTCGTGTCTTCTTTTGTATGATGTTACAAGCTTGGCACACCTGTATTTGGGGAATTTCTCCCATTCTTCTCTGCAGATCCTCTCAAGCTCAGTCAGGTTGGATGGGGAGTGTCGCAGCACAGCTATTTTCAGGTCTCTCCAGAGATGTTCGATCAGGTTCAATTCCAGGCTCTGGCTGGGCCACTCAAGTACATTCAGAGACTTTTCCTGAAGCCACTCCTGCATTGTCTTGGCTGTGTGCTTAGGGTCGTTGTCCTGTTGGAATGTGAACCTTTTCCCAAGTCTGAGGTCCTGAGCACTCTGGAGCAGGTTTTCATAAAGGATCTCTCTGTACTTTGAGCCGTTCATCTTTCCCTCAATCCTGACTAGTCTCCCAGTATCTGCCGCTGACAAAAATCCCCACAGCATGATGCTGCCACCACCATGCTTCACCGTAGCGATGG
This sequence comes from Salvelinus fontinalis, assembly GCF_029448725.1. Classification (NCBI taxonomy): domain Eukaryota; kingdom Metazoa; phylum Chordata; class Actinopteri; order Salmoniformes; family Salmonidae; genus Salvelinus; species Salvelinus fontinalis. The sequence continues at coordinate 39,393,206 of NC_074680.1, forward strand.
TTTTAGCCAGGTGATGAGCGGTGCCTGGTTTCCTCCAGACGTGATGCTTGGCATTCAGGCCAAAGAGTTCATTCTTAGTTTCATCAGACCAGAGAATTTTGATTCTCATGGTCTGAGAATCCTTAAGATGCCTTTTGGAAAACTCCAAGAGGGCTGTCATGTGTCTTTTACTGAAGAGTGGCCTACTTCTGGCCACTCTACCATAAAGGCCTGATTGGTGGAGTGCTGCAGAAATGGGAGAACCTTCCAGAAGTACAACCATCTCCTTAGATGAGCTCTGTCAGAGTGACCGTCGGGTTCTTGGTCACCTCCCTGACCAAGGTCTTTCTCCCCCGATTGCTCAGATTTGGCCGGGCAGCCAGGTCTAGGAAGAGTCTTGGTGGTTCCAAACTTCTTCCATTTAAGAATGATGGAGGCTACTGTTCTAAGGTACCTTCAATACTGCAGACATGTTTTGGTACGCTTCCCGAGATCTGTGCCTCATGGTTTGCATTTTGCTCTGACATGCAGTGTCAACTGTGGGACAGGTGTGTTCCTTTCCAAATGATGTCCAATCAATTGAATTGACCACAGGTGTTCTCCAATCAAGTTGTAAAACCATCTTAAGGATGATCAATGGAATCAGGATCCACCTGAGTTCAATTTCGAGTCTCATAGCAAAGGATTTGAATACTCATGTAAATAATGTTTGTCTGTTTTTTTATTTTTAATAAATTCGCAAACATTTCTAAAAACCTGTTTTCACTTCGTCATTGTCAGTGGTGTAAACTACTTAAGTAAAATACTTTAAAGTACTACTTAAGTAGTTTTTGGTAAAGGAAATCTGTACTTTCCTTTACTATATATATATTTTTGATAACTTTTACTTCACTACATATCTAAAGAAAATAATCTACTTCTTACTCCGTCCATTTTCCCTGAGACCCAAAAGTACTCATTACATGTTTTATGCTTAGCAGGGAAGGAAAATGGTCCAATTCACACACGTATCAACAGAACATCCTTGGTCATCTCTACTGCCTCTGATCTGGTGGACTCACTAAACACAAATTCTTCGTATGTAAATAATGTCTGAGTGTTGGCGTTTGCCCCTGGTTATCCGTATAAATATGAAAATTGTGCCATCTGGTTTGCTTAATATAAGGAATTTGTAATGATTTATACTTTTACTTTTGATACTTAAGTACATTTAAAACCAAATACTTTTAGACTTTTACTACTTTTTTAAAAGTAGTATTTTATTGGGTTACTTTTACTTGAGTAATTTTCTATTAAGGTATCTTTACTTTTACTCAAGTATGACAATTGGGTACTTTTTCCACCATTGGTCATTATGGGGTGTTGTGTGTAGATTGAGGAAAACATTTATTTAATCCATTTTAGAATACGGCTGTAACGTAAAATGTTTGGCAAATAGTGAAGGGGTCTGAATACTTTCCGAATGCACTGTATAATATGGTCTATAATCTTATTTTAATAGGTAACATACAAATATTAAAGTAAAGTGGCATGGCAGACTGCATTAAAATACTTTCATGGTTGGGGTGAGGGTGGGAAGGCTATGTTTTATAACTTTCATTCCTGGCCCTTTCATTTCTTTCAGAGTTGCATGCACAAGTGACCAAAGACATCAGTGTCTCAGGTGAGTTGTGCTATAATGCCTTTCCTATGTCCCATACATTCTCCTTCCATTACATTCGAGTTCCAAGCAGTGTTTCTACCTCCTGGTCCAAAATATATATATAAACGGAAATTGAAAATGTTCACTTCAATGTCAAGAAATTGCCTGGACTAAATTGTTCAAAATTCTAATTTGGTTGGATGCAAGTGAGGCTCATTTACCGTGTAATTCATCTCACCTGTGGTAGTTGCAGGTGCCTACAGAGTAAAGAGAAAATGGAACATTCTGCTCCGTAGACGGGTTGCCTGACAACGTCACAAAAATGATGCACGCGCATTGATGTGGCCAGAAGCCGCCTTATGATGGAATGGTCAAATAACTAGTAACAATGACAAGAAGCTGTCATGCGGAGAATCATAAGGGGATCGTTGTATCTCGTTATTGATACAGTGTCTTGTTTTGAGTTTTTTTGACTGATTTCAATGTTTGCTAATATGGCAAACATTTGCTAGCTAGCAAACAAACAAATGTAACAATGTATTTGTGAGAAAGCAAGTGCTCATTGTGCAAATGTATTTATGTTTTCCAAAAACATTTGGAGAGTAAATATATTTTACATGTCGTCAACACTGTCGGTTTTGCCCCGTAGTTACATACGTGCTGGTTTAGTTGCTAAACAACCCGTCTATTACACTCCATTGTAAAGTGCAAGGGTGCCAATCAGCAGAGGCTGCTGAGGGAGGACATCAGATAATAAAAGCTGGAACAGGGCGAATAGAATGGCATCAAACACATGGACACCATGGAAACCATGCGTTTGATACCATTCCGCTCCAGACGTTACCACGAGCCCGTCCTCCCCAATTACGGTGCCACCAACCTCCTGTGGCGCCAATATATTTTACCGTAACTGTATGAGGATATACTTGTAGGTCTATGAAGAGGTGCACCGGGAATGACTGTTCCCGCTGTTGAATGCTGGCATAGTTTTTAGTACAATGATTGGAACCGAAGGTCTTCGCCAGGCTGCAATATCTTACCTTGTAGAAGACCTGTAGATCCTACCTTATAGAAGACCTGTAGATCCTACCTTGTAGAAGACCTCTAGATCCTACCTTGTAGAAGACCTGTAGATCCTACCTTGTAGAAGACCTCTAGATCCTGCCTTGTTGAAGACCTGTAGATCCTGCCTTGTAGAGCCCTCTAGATCCTGCCTTGTTGAAGACCTGTAGATCCTACCTTGTAGAAGACCTGTAGATCCTACCTTGTAGAAGACCTGTAGATCCTGCCTTGTAGAAGACCTGTAGATCCTGCCTTGTAGAAGATCTGTAGGTCCTGCCTTGTAGAAGACCTGTAGATCCTGCCTTGTGGAAGACCTGTAGGTCCTACCATGTAGAGCCCTCTAGATCCTGCCTTGTTGAAGACCTGTAGATCCTGCCTTGTAGAAGACCTGTAGATCCTGCCTTGTTGAAGACCTGTAGATCCTGCCTTGTTGAAGACCTGTAGATCCTGCCTTGTAGAGCCCTCTATATCCTGCCTTGTTGAAGACCTGTAGATCCTGCCTTGTAGAAGACCTGTAGATCCTGCCTTGTAGAAGACCTGTAGATCCTGGCTTGTTGAAGACCTGTAGATCCTGCCTTGTAGAAGACCTGTAGATCCTACCTTGTAGAGACCTGTAGATCCTGTCTTGTTGAAGACCTGTATATCCTGCCTTGAAGAGCCCTCTAGATCCTGCCTTGTAGAAGACCTGTAGATCCTGCCTTGTAGAAGACCTGTATATATCTACCTTGTAGAACCCTCTAGATCCTGCCTTGTCGAGACCTGTATATTCTACCATGTAGAGCCCTCTAGATCCTGCCTTGTCGAGACCTGTACAGTAGATCCTGCCTTGTAGAGACCTGTAGATCTTCGTTATCAACGTTGTACTCCATATAACTGCTGGATAATTCAACAGTGTGTGGTTATGTACAGTTGAAGTCGGAAGTTTACATGCCCTTAGGTTGGAGTCATTAAAACTCGTTTTTCAACCACTCCACAAATTTCTTGTTAACAAACTATAATTTTGGCAAGTCGGTTAGGACATGTATTTTGTGCATGACACAAGTAATTTTCCAACAATTGTTTACAGACAGATTATTTCACTTAGTATTCACTGTATCACAATTCCAGTGGGTCAGAAGTTAACAAGCACAAAGTTGACTGTGCCAGAAAATGATGTCATGGCTTTAGAAGCTTCTGATAGGCTAATTTACATCATTTGAGTTAATTGGAGGTGTACCTGTGGATGTATTTCAAGGCCTACCTTCAAACTCAGTGCCTCTTTGCTTGACATCATGGGAAAATCAAAAAAAATCAGCCAAGACCTCAGAAAATAAATTGTAGACCTCCACAAGTCTGGTTCATCCTAGGTGAGCAATTTCCAAACGCCTGAAGGTATCACGTTTATCTGTACAAACAATAGTACGCAAGTATAAACACCATGGGACTACGCAGCTGTCATTCCGCTTAGGAAGGATACGCGTTCTGTCTCCTACGGATGAACATACTTGTGCGAAAAGTGCAAATCAATCCCAGAACAACAGTAAAACGAGTCCTATATCGACATAACCTGAAAGGCAGCTCAGCATGGAAGAATCCACTGCTCCAAAACCGCCATAAAAAAGCCAGACTACGGTTTGCAACTGCACATGGGGACAAAGATCATACCTTTTGGAGAAATGTCCTCTGGTCTGATTTAAACAAAAATAGAACTGTTTGACCGTAATGACCATTGTTATGTTTGGAGGAAAAAGGGGGAGGCTTGCAAGCCGAAGAACACCATCCCAACCGTGAAGCATGGGGGTGGCAGCATCATGTTGTGGGGGTGTTTTTCAGCAGGAGGGACTGGTGCACTTCACAAAATAGATGGCATCATGAGGATGGAAAATTAAGTAGATATATTGTGGCAATATCTCAAGACATCAGTCAGGAAGTTAAAGCTTGGTCGCAAATGGGTCTTCCAAATGAACAATGACCCCAAGCATACTTCCAAAGTTGTGGCAAAATGGCTTAAGGTCAACAAAGTCAAGGTATTGGAGTGACCATCACAAAGCCCTGACCTCAATCCCATAGAAAATGTGTGTGCAGAACTGAAAAGGCGTGTGCGAGCAATGAGGCCTACAAACCTGACTCAGTTACACCAGCTCTGTCAGGAGGAATGGGCCAACATTCACCCAACTTATTGTGGGAGGGTTGTGGAAGGCCACCCGAAACGTTTGACCCAAGTTAAACAATTTAAAGGCAATGCTACCAAATACTAATTGAGTGTATGTAAACTTCTGACCCACTGGGAATGTGATGAAATAAATAAAAGCTGAAATAAATCCTTCTCTCTACTATTATTCTGACATTTCACATTCTTAAAATAAAGTGGTGATCCTAACTGACCTAAGACAGGGAATTTTTACTAGGATTAAATGTCAGGAATTGTGAAAACTGAATTTGGCTAAGGTGTATGTAAATTTCCAACTTCAACTGTATACATCTTTCATGACTTAACTTTTAGGATCTTGTTCCTGCATTAATCTGAACTGCATATTGTCAACCGGAAACCCTGAAAATATCAAGGTGGGAGAACAGTTATTCTAGTACTTATTCATTTCTCTTTCCCTGTTGTGTTGTTAAGTGTATTATACAACGGGTGGGCCTAATCCTGAATGCTAATTAGTTAAAACTGCTTTCCAGCCGGTGTCTATTCCACAAGTTACCACCAGCTAAATCTGTGATGTTAAAATGCATATTTACTTTACAATCTGACTGTGGAATCCACCGTCTCATCAGCCCATCAACCCTGTAACATGATTTTTCAATTTAAATGTTTCCTTTAACTGTATTTAACAAGGCAATGATTGTTTTGTAAATAAAATATGTTTTTCATTTGGGAAACATGTTGTAGGGGACTTTGATTCATGACTCTAATCACACACACTGTACATGAAAGTGTTACACCATCCTGGTCACCAAGACAGTATTCAATGTATATCTATATCTGAGGACATCGGGAGAGGATGTGGAAACTGAGCGCTGTTACCTTAAAACCTCTACAGAGTACCTAACCCGGATCCGGGAGCACCCCCCACCTCCCCCACACTGATTAGCATCGCTAGCATAGCGTCACAATTAAATAGTAGCATCTAAATATCATTAAATCACAAGTCCAAGACACCCAATGAAAGACACAGATCTTGTGAATAAAACCACCATTTCAGATTTTTTAAATGTTTTACAGGGAAGACAAAATATGTAAATCTATTAGCTAAACACGTTAGCAAAAGACACCATTTTCTTACTCCAACAGTTTCTTACTCCATCAGGTGCTATCACCAATTCGGCTAAACTAAGATATTGATAGCCACAAACCAACAAACAAATTCATAAGATGACAGTCTGATAACATATTTATGGTATAGCACAGTTTTTCTTTTTTAAATGTGCATTTTTCAGGTATAAATCACAGTTCTACATTGCAGCTGCAATCTGATATAGTGCTGATGCAGCTAGAACAATTACAGAGACCAACGTCATATAACTAATTACTTGTCTTAAAACATTTCAGAAAAAATACACAGCGTACAGACATTGAAAGCCCAACATCTGGTGAATCCAAACAATATTTCAGATTTTTTAAATGTTTTATAGCGAAAACAAAATGTAGCGCTAAATTAGCATAACCAGGCCAACCAGAACCAGCTGGACGCGCCCGACCAGTTCACATGCACGACAGATATATGAAATAACATCGTAAATTGGGTCTTACTATTGCTGGTCTTTCATCAGAATGTTGATCAAGGTGTCCTTAGTCCTGATGAGTCGTTCAATCCATTCACAATGGCAACTTCCCCTCTTCATTTAGCCTGGGTACTGGTCGACTGGCACAGTCCCTGTCCAAAGTTAAAAAACTCAAAGAACGGAACACGGCAAAACTCCCGAAAAAATTCTAATAATCTGATTAAACTATATTGAAAAAACATACATTACGGTGATATGGTCACATGTATCAGACAAACTTCGAGACGGAGATAGTTTTCATCCGTAACGTCAGCATAACAAAAGACAATGGCACCTCTGAAAACGCGCATCTCAGAAACCGGAAGTTGTCGGTCACGCTAAAGAAATAGGTCTTATTTCACGTCAGTACAAGATAAACAAAAAATTTCTCCTCTGACGTCTTCCAGACACCCAGAGGAAGAAGAAGGAAGTGTGTTTCGGGTCATAGGTCGCGTGACCATATATAGGCAGAGCTTTGAAGCGAGCATACACATCTTGCAATCTTCTTCTGGCTCAGGGAAAGTGCTGTGAAATGACCTGTGTTTGACTCAGAGACAAAATTGGAACGGTTTTAGAAACCATAGCTTGTTTTCTATCCAATGGGATATGGTTATATGCATATAGTAACAGCAATAATTGAATAAGAGGCAGTTTAATCTGTAGAGGCAATTATGCTAATGCGAAACAGCACCCCCTGTATTCTCAAGAAGTTAAAAAGGTTTCAGTTTTGGTAGGGCTTTGTGGAGGGGGATGGTTGTAAACATCTCCTTCTGATTCTAAAGGTTGCGAGTTTCGAATCCAGTAATTTTTCCAGCTTTTTAAAATATATATATATTTTAGTTTTAAGCCTGTCTCAAACCTTAACCATTCAGAGTTGATGCATCACTTTAAGAATGTTGAGTTGATGCTCTAACTTAACCTTTGTCACGTTCCTGACCTGTTTTCTCTTGTTTTGTATTTATTTAGTATGGTCAGGACGTGAGTTGGGTGGGTTGTCTATGTGTTGTTTTCTATGTTGGGGTTTTGTGCGTTCGGCCTGGTATGATTCTCAATCAGAGGCAGCTGTCAATCGTTGTCCCTGATTGAGAATCATACTTAGGCAGCCGGAGTTCACGTGTGTGTTTGTGGGTGTTTGTATTTCGTGTCAGTGTTCGTGCCACACGGGACTGTTTGTCGGTTAGATTCTCTTTTGCTATTTTGTTTCGTTTAGTGTTCAGTTTAATTGTTAATAAAACATGGACACTTTCCACTCTGCGTTTTGGTCCGATCCCTGCGAAATCTGCCGTTACAGAAACACCCACTACCAAAGGACCAAGCAGAGTGGAAAAGGGCGGCAGCAGCGGCCAAAAACCCAGGACTCCTGGACTTGGTAAGAGATCCTGGACGGCAAAGGACCCTGGGCTCAGCCAGGGGAATATCGCCGTCCCAAGGCAGAGTTGGAGGCAGCGAAGGCAGAGAGGCGCTGGTATGAGGAGGCAGCGCGGCGACGCGGTTGGGAGCCCGAGAGTCAGACCCAAAAATGTATTGGGGGGGGGGCACACGCGGAGTGTGGCAAAGCCGGATAGGAGACCTGAGCCAACTCCCCGTGCTTACCATGGAGTGAGAGGGCGTCGTACTGGTCAGACACCGTGTTATGCGGTGGAGCGCACGGTGTCCCCAGTACGCGTGCTTAGCCCAGTGCGGGCTATTCCACCTCGCCGCACTGGTAGGGCTAGGTTGGGCATCGAGCCGGGTGTCATGAAGCCGGCCCAACGCATCTGGCCTCCAGTGCGTCTCCTCGGGCCGGCGTACATGGCACCAGCCTTACAAATGGTGTCCCCGGTTCGCCAGCATAGCCCAGTGCGGGCTATTCCACCTCGCCGCACTGGCAGGGCTACGGGGACCATTCAACCTGGTAAGGTTGGGCAGGCTCGGTGCTCAAGAGCGCGTGTCCTCCTTCACGGTCCGGTAATTCCGAGAGCTGCCCGTCTGTCCCGAGCCGTCAGAGCCGCCCGTCTGTCCCGAGCCGTCAGAGCCGCCCGTCTGTCCCGAGCCGTCAGAGCCGCCGTCTGTCCCGAGCCGTCAGAGCCGCCCGTCTGTCCCGAGCCGTCAGAGCCGCCCGTCTGTCCCGAGCCGTCAGAGCCGCCCGTCTGTCCCGAGCCGTCAGAGCCGCCCGTCTGTCCCGAGCCGTCAGAGCCGCCCGTCTGTCCCGAGCCGTCAGAGCCGCCCGTCTGTCCCGAGCCGTCAGAGCCGCCCGTCTGTCCCGAGCCGTCAGAGCCGTCCGCCAGACAGGAGCAGCCAGAGGCGTCCTCCAGACAGGAGCAGCCAGAGCCGTCCTCCAGACAGGAGCAGCCGGTGCCGTCCGCCAGGCAGGAGCAGCCGGTGCCGTCCGCCAGGCAGGAGCAGCCGGTGCCGTCCGCCAGGCAGGAGCAGCCGGTGCCGTCCGCCAGGCAGGAGCAGCCGGAGCCGTCCGCCAGCCAGGATCCGCCGGAGCCGTCCGCCAGCCAGGATCCGCCGGAGCCGTCCGCCAGCCAGGATCCGCCGGAGCCGTCCGCCAGCCAGGATCCGCCGGAGCCGTCCGCCAGCCAGGATCCGCCGGAGCCGTCCGCCAGCCAGGATCCGCCGGAGCCGTCCGCCAGCCAGGATCCGCCGGAGCCGTCCGCCAGCCAGGATCCGCCGGAGCCGTCCGCCAGCCAGGATCCGCCGGGGCCGTCCGCCAGCCAGGATCCGCCGTAGCCGTCAGCCAGCCAGGATCCGCCGGAGCCGCCCGCCAGCCAGGAGCCGCCCGCCAGCCAGGATCCGCCGGAGCCGCCCGCCAGCCAGGATCTGCCCCTCAGTCCGGTGCTGCCCTTTGGTATAGTGGGATTGACATGGAGGGTGGTTGTTAGGAGGAGGCCACGGGGGCGAGTAAGGAGGCGGACAAAGACATTGTTAAGGTGGGGTCCACGTCCCGCGCCAGAGCCGCCACCGCGGACAGACGCCCACCCAGACCCTCCACTAGAGTTTAGGGGGTGCGCCCGGAGTTCGCACCTTGAGGGGGGGGTTATGTCACGTTCCTGACCTGTTTTGTATTTATTTAGTATGGTCAGGGCATGAGTTGGGTGGGTTGTCTGTGTTGTTTTCTATGTTGGGGTTTTGTGCGTTCGGCCTGGTATGATTCTCAATCAGAGGCAGCTGTCAATCGTTGTCCCTGATTGAGAATCATACTTAGGCAGCCGGGGTTCACGTGTGTGTTTGTGGGTGTTTGTATTTCGTGTCAGTGTTCGTGCCACACGGGACTGTTTGTCTATTAGATTCTCTTTTGCTATTTTGTTTCGTTTAGTGTTCAGTTTAATTGTTAATAAAACATGGACACTTTCTACTCTGCGTTTTGGTCCGATCCCTACACCTCCTCTTCTGACGAAGAGGAGGAAATCTGCCGTTACAACCTTAAAAACATCAGCATTTGACGTTTGGAACAACTTTGAAATTTGACGTTTGAGAAACATGGGTTGAACGTCTAAATCTGAAGCAGAGCTGGTAGGTTACACACACACACACACACACACCGTGTTAGACACACACACACACACACACCGTGTTAGACACACACACACACACACACCGTGTTAGACACACACACACCGTGTTAGACACACACACACACCGCGTTAGACACACACACACACACACACCGTGTTAGACACACCCACATACACACACACCGTGTTAGACACACACACACACAGTACATTAACAGTGTTAGTCATACACACAGTTAATCAGTTAATCAGTTAATTAAGAGGTTTAAATTTACCTCCGAGGTAATTCATATAAAAGGGTGTCGGTGGGAATCTGCAAATTCAAGAAATGATTTGGCAGGGGGCCACCTTAAAACCTACATGCTCTGCTCAATGGGAACTTTGAATCAACAGCCCATTTTAAAGTACAGTAGTTTATAGTTAGGAATTCAGTAATGCCATTTGTGAATCTGTCCATATATAATGAGATTTTATGTAAAGTGTGTGTATGTGAACAAGTATATTAAGGTGTGTGTGTACACATCTATTGAGTTGTGTGTGTGTGTGTGTAATTGGGGTGTGTCAGAGACGGAGTGCACCTGTATCATCTGTCTGTCTGTCTGTCTGTCTGTCTGTCTGTCTGTCTGTCTGTCTGTCTGCCTGCCTGCCTGCCTGCCTGCTTGCCTGCTTGCTTGCTTGCTGTGAAGCTGAGGATCACCATGATGTCTATCATTATAACAAATGATTACTAGATCTCTGTCTGCACAGCACAATGCATAGAGCCCTGAGGCCTCCCAGCCACACAACACACAGTTATTGAAATTGCTCTCTGTACCTGCAGGCATAAATCGATGTGTGAAAGCTAGATTAGTGTTCACAGCCATACGACTAGACAAGCTTGTCGCAGGATATAGAATTACTATTGATTGTCATTAAATCTGCAAAATGTATCTATGGCTTGCAATGATTGGGTATCAAAAAGCAATAGGATGTGTAACATCTTGTGGAATTTAAATCATGTATTATACAGTAATCCTTATTTTCTGATTCTAATTTTACATTTCGTATTTCACCCGGTTATGTAACCCTGCACCTTCGAGGCTGCTGCCCTATATACATAGACATGAAATCACTGGCCACTTTAATAATGGAACACTAGTCACTCTAATATTTACATATTTTAGCTTTCTTCATCTCATATGTATATACTCTATTCTATTCTACTGTATTCTATTCTACCGTATTCTATTCTACTGTATTCTATTCTACTGTATTCTAGTCTACTGTATTCTATTCTATTGTGCCACTCCGACATTGCTCATCCTAATATTTATATATTCCTTAATTGCATTGTTTTACCATTGAGATTTGTGTGTATTGTTGTGAATTGTTAAATATTACCGTTAGATGTTACTGCACTGTTGGAGCTAGAAACACAAGCATTTTGCTACACCCGCAATAACATCTGCTAAACATGTGTATGTGACCAATTAAAAATTGATTTGAGTAAAATGGCACATCGTCAACATTCTATGACTTTCTATTGTGAGTGGTGCCTGGACATTGATTAATGTTATTTTGTGTCCGTCTTGTGCAGTCAGATAATATTCCGTTATTTCTGTGGAAATGGGGAGACCTTTTCACCTCAGTCCTTTTTCAGGTGTTCCTCACATTTTCCGGTCTCTCCCATTCTGTCAGTCTCGTCTTATGCATCTAAACGTTCTGGGTACAAGGCCCACACAGCACTAAAGGGAGGTACTTGAGCACTGTGACAATGAGAACAGGGGGTCTCTGTATTGTTCTCTTGTGGTTCTTTGTCTCAGATTCAGAACCCTTATAAGGTTAATGAGACCTGATTGGTCAGAGTGTAACAAACGGATTAAGGAGGAGGACAAAGGGCTTCAATGGGAGGTCTGTCTGTGGGTCTGTGTCCCAAATGGCACCCTATTCCCTATATAGGCCCATAAAGTAATGCACTATATAGGGAACAGTGTGCCTATATAGGGGACGTAACCTGTCTGTCTAGCTAGGATCCCCATTGGCTGCTGCCAGGGCAGCAGCTACTCTTACTGGGGTTCAGCAACATTAAGGCAGTTACTGTATGTACAGTTTAAAACATGACATGACATGAGGCTATTGAACTGAGAATACAGATTATACAGGTGATGCTGTAACACAGCTCAAAAAAGTTGAACTATAATTAGAAGCAGGGGCCACAACAGTCACATTGAATAGAATTATCAACATTTGATTTATTTTAGAATTCTTTGTGGGTCTGTGTAATCTGAGGGAAATATGTGTCTCTACTATGGTCATACATTTGGCAGGAGGTTAGGATGTGCAGCTCAGTTTCCACCTCATTTTGGGGCAGTGTGCACATAGCCTGTCTTCTCTTGTGTCCGTCTGTCTCTCTCTCTCTATTTCTACTCCTGTGATTAAGTCTCTCTGGGAACCTTGAGGGAGTTTTATTCTGGTCTTGTATCAGGGTCCCTCTGCATGATATCAAGGCCAGGGTGGAGAGATTCATATCCATTCACAACTCTCCAGCTCTTAATGGGCTCGGCCACTCCAGAGAGAAGCTCTTTCCTGTGACTAGTCAGCTCCAGTCCTCATTCAGCCTTGTAGCGCCGTGTCAAAAAAGACTGTTGCTCGTTTGTCTCCTGAACAATGAGGAACAAGTCTGAATCTCTGGCCGGGGACAAAGGGGAGAAAACAGCCTTTTCATTCTGCAGAACATTAGATTCTGACACATTTTGCCATGGCAGGGTTTTCTTCTTGGGTCCTGAGTGCTGCAGGGTGTGGGTCTTTTAAAGGACCACCTGTTGGTTACCAGCCGGGTCTTCATTACGACTATTATCACAGGGTGAGGAGCGCACCACGGGGGGGTTCTAAAGTTAACCCTGTTGATCAGGAACCAGGCTGGAAGGAACCACGTTCCACTGCCATACCTTCAGGGCGAAATAGGCCTACATAACCAACTCCAGTCTCATGTCCAATTCTGTTTCATCACTTTCTGGATGTATATATTTTTGTGGCTTTTTGTGGATCAACAAAAATTAGGAGTATTCATTCACAGCTGTCACTCACTCACAAATGACTCAAAAATACAAAAATGTTACCAAATAACCATAGATCAAATTTATTTATATAGCCCTTCTTACATCAGCTGATATCTCAAAGTGCTGTACAGAAACCCAGCCTAAAACCCTAAACAGCAAGCAATGCAGGTGTAGAAGCATGGTGGCTAGGAAAAACTCCCTAGAAAGGCCAAAACCTAGGAAGAAACCTAGAGAGGAACCAGGCTATGAGGGGTGGTCAGTCCTCTTCTGGCTGTGCCGGGTGGAGATTATAACCGAACATGGCCAAGATGTTCAAATGTTCATAAATGACCAGCATGGTCGAATAATAATAATCACAGTAGTTGTCGAGGGTGCAGCAAGTCAGCACCTCAGGACTAAATGTCAGTTGGCTTTTCATAGCCGATCATTAAGAGTATCTCTACCGCTCCTGCTGTCTCTAGAGAGTTGAAAACAGCAGGTCTGGGACAGGTAGCACGTTCAAATAACAGGTCAGGGTTCCATAGCTGCAGGCAGAACAGTTGAAACTGGAGCAGCAGCACGGCCAGGTGGACTGGGGACAGCAAAGAGTCATCATGCCATGTAGTCCTGAGGCATGGTCCTAGGGCTCAGGTCCTCCGAGAGAGAGAAAGAGAGAGAAAGAGAGAATTAGAGAGAGCATACTTAAATTCACACAGGACACCGGATAAGACAGGAGAAGTACTCCAGATATAACAAACTGACCCTAGCCCCCCGACACATAAACTACTTCAGCATAAATACTGGAGGCTGAGACAGGAGGGGTCAGGAGACACTGTGGCCCCATCCGATGATACCCCCGGACAGGGCCAAACAGGAAGGATATAACCCCACCCACTTTGCCAAAGCACAGCCCAAACACCACTAGAGGGATATCTTCAACCACCAACTTACCATCCTGAGACAAGGCCCGAGTATAGCCCACAAAGATCTCCGCCACGGCACAACCCAAGGGGGGGCGCCAACCCAGTTCAAGCCACTTAATTATAGATAACTTGTTTTCCTTTTAAGTGTAGACTTCAGAAACCAAATGTTTATAAGCATGCATTGCTAAATAACACACATCTGTGCAAAAATGATTACTTTATTATTATATTTCAGTTTTAAAAATATATGAACAATACTTGTTGCTCCAACAGTTCAGTCAATTATTTTCACATCTCTAAGGCTGCCGGCCGAGAGAGTTTAATATTTGTATTTTTTGAATGGAAATTGGACCATTTTCTTCCACAAAGCCATAATCAGAGGAAGAGCATAACCTCCTCGGATTTCTGTGAATGTGTTCATGCCTCAAAATACCTATTATTTACATTTATAATATAATAGATTTACATTATAATAGTCTGGGAGAGCATTGGAGATTGAATTTGACAAACTAAAAGACTAAGAAATAACATTGCAAAAATACTTGGCGTTCAGATGAGCTATATTAAATATATCTGAGGCTGCTGGAAATGCTGAACCAAATACCCATACAGTACTATCACTTTGTATGTCAATGTGTATACAGTATGTTGTCTTACAGGTTGTATTCTAAATCACTCTGAGACATTCATACACCTCTGACCTCACTGGACCGTGTGTGTGTGTGTGTGTGTGTGTGTGTGTGTGTGTGTGTGTGTGTGTGTGTGTGTGTGTGTGTGTGTGTGTGTGTGTGTGTGTGTGTGTGTGTGTGTGTGTGTGTGTGTGTGTGAGAGAGAGAGAGAGAGATGCTCTCTGTGTCCCGTTCTGCCTGCTGTATTCTGCCAGTCTGTGTGGAGTTAACATGTGCCTGTAATATTGCCAGGCTGGATCAGCGGGAGCCGAATTCAGGCAATTACAATCAAGTCAGGGCATAGTTAGTGCGTGGGCCCAGCACCTGAGCTGGATGCTGATGAGACACTTAGCCCCAACCAAACCCCCAACCCGCCTCCATGCATTGGCCCAGACACAGCTTAGTGCCTCAACCCCCAACCCCCTGGTGGACAGCAACTGTTCCCTTCACCTCATTCCCACTCCTCCTTAATACTCTCTCTCTCACCTCTCTCTGTTCTTCAACATACTGCACTATGCATATGCTCTGGGCTGTGATGGTCGTCCACATTTAAAGAGTTTCGTTCCAAAATGCTATTTCCATCACTTTTTCACATTTGTGTTTTTTCATGAGAAATTAATGCTTATAGGGACCTTCATGTGTAAATATTACTGTTCTCAGATCTCATATTACTGTATTCATGAATTAAAAATTAATATGAAAAAAATTCTATTGATGTCACAAAAGTATCATTTTGGACAGTTCTTTAAAAAGAATGTAGTTGTTTGCTACATTTGACTGTGTAAAACCTACCAGTACTACTTATGTCTCTGAGACAGGTGGATATATAGCGTTTTGCAACAAAACATTAATATTTGTCTCTGAAGTGAAACCAAGTGATAGATTT